>NW_019211454.1:28397878-28554245 GCF_002443255.2 Varroa destructor
ATATATTCTTGCTAATAATAATGTACTGTTTATGAAAGGATTGTTTAATTCTGTTGTACTTTTATTCTAGGTACTTTAGTTATGTTAACCAACACGTATTAAAAAAAAAAAAGTTAAAATAGAAAATTTGAAACGGATTCTATTCTGGATTTCTGCTTTTCGGTAAAATAAAACCCGCTATGTGGTATCAGGCATTACATTAATATATGTATATCATACGTATATCAAGGTAGGTAATAGAGTATACACTTCATGAAGCGTTTTACGCTGCCTTAGTTAAATAGAAGCTTGCATACTTTTCTACAAAGCTTTGATGTGGTACATATTTGTGCTGGTTCTTTATGAAATACTTATCTATGCACAGAACGAGCACTGACCTATGTACTTTTCAGCTGGACGAGGCGTCTGCGCCATAACGACAAATTGCGGACTTCGACCTTTGGCGTTACTCGCGGTAATAATTACGCGAAAACTGGCGCCACCTGGTATACCGCGGATTACAAACAAGGGCAGACCTGCAAATACACACAGGAATAAACACGAGAAAGGACACGCAATCAGACGCCGACAGCACAGATCGTTAGCCAATGGTGTAATGACAATTTCAGCAGCAATTAGAAACCAACGAAGGAAAGGAAAAAGGTAATTTCACATTACGTCCAAATGTTACTGCAACAACAATAATAACAACCCATTAGTTACATAGTTAAATAACAAAATCCTGTTGTCACAAGGTGGAACTGCCTCACAAGCTAATTTTTCTCTCCTTTATGCCGTATCAGTTATTAGAACTCTAATCAAACCTTCCGTACAGACTCAATACATTTCATGCAATTGTGGCTTGTCTTATTGAAATTCTCCTTAGGCCAGTTGACGCCAGTGGAGCTGGCAGCTATCAAAAACAAAACGTTGTACTTACCCAAGACGCATAGTAGCAATCAGGTGTACACGTATTAACTTCTAATGGCGTTGTACTAAGTAATCTAATTAAAAAAAAAACGTGAATATTTTCTGTACACATTAATCGAAAATCGACAAAGTAACGTCGACAATTTAAGAGCATTCGCATTAACTGTGCACCAGCGTCTGAACGGAAGAGCGATGCAGTACATCAGCAGTATTTACAGATAGGCATACGATATTTGATGTGGTATAAGCGTACAACTGTGCATGTTGGACATTGATGGACCTAGGCGGACGAAACCAACGGTTGAAATAGAGCAAAAGACCCCGGCTATTAGTGATCGATGCAGGAGTAAACCTGAATAAAACTGCTCGAATAGCTTAATTATATAAGTAAACCATTTTCCTAATCGACAGCTGATTGGAAACAGAAGGAGGGTCCTCTTGTGTTCTGCAAATGAATCTATTGGTTGGTTTTTCGTACACTGACCTTAAATATGATGCAGCAAAGAACAATCGTCCGCTTGTTTTTCCAAAGCCTTTTATATATTCATGACTTGAATAATCATTACATGTACATGTATTGTTGTACATGCACAAAACGTGACTGGGTTGTCCGTATCTTTTTAGCTAACTAACGCTCTAGTTACTAATAATTATTACTCGCTCTAAGTTATATGATGAATTTGGTCGTGTACTCATTACTGGGCAGCAACTAGAAACGATCTTCATATAACGTTCATTTTGCACACCATTAATATTGCTTTTCGTCTGAAATGGCAGAGCTTCTAAACGGGACCTGCCCCACTTTTACCTCGGGCTGTATATTTCAGCTATGCCAATGAGCCTAATGGTTTCTTAATTATTTAAGTCAGCTGTAATGTTTGGGTAGTATAGCAGCTATGCAGGAAACAGTCTGTGTTTAAAATGTGACTACCGAGAACCGCGTGTCGCGTTTTCAAAAAAAAAAATAGTTCGATGAAAATCAAATAGAAGGAGATATAGATTTCAATATGGGTAGGGCAGGCTGGCGAATTGGACCGATGGACTAAATCAAACTTGTGTGTTATATCTAACGGATGAAAAAAAAAAAGCTATCAGATGAACTGTTGAGCCTGAATGAGTGATAAATTAGTACTATTAAATTACTACTCTCAATATTTGGCTGAGATTTGAGATACACACACACACACACACACACACACACATTGAAGAGTGGTAACCTCGTTCAGCATGACTGTAACCTTAGCAATTTTAAAGCTTTACCATGAATGCTTTCGGCAGCTTTTTGATGTAAAATATCACAGTACATCTTTGACAGTTATCTAAATGGTAACTCCTAAAAGGCGGAAATGCTCAGGGTTAAATAGAAGTCTATTGTATAAACATTTAGGCAAACATAAGTACAAAGTGTGTTAGCCCTTAGCTTACCAGCGTAGCGTTTAGAACGCGCGTTGAAATAGTAGGCTACCAAACTTGGCGTGCACCTAAACGTGTGATATCTGCTAGAAACTTGGGGTTTACTACTGTAGAAATGACTAATATAGATGACATCCATTCATCTGCATTTAGGAGATTGTTTATACGCACAGCAGACACATATCACCACCTTAATTGGGCTTAGATATTAGATAGAACTCACATGTGACCCTAATTTATTTCGAATTCGCTAAATTTTCCATAGAAAAGCATTCGTTTAAATAGTAAATGGTCGCTAGGACTGCATTGTTTCCATTCAGTATGATAATATTGCAGAATTAAGTTTTCCATGTTAATTAGTTGTTATGTCATTTTCCAGATGTGTATATTTACCGTGTGTGGTAACGTTAGATATTGGCCCCCGTCCCGCGCCGGCGTCGGCTTCGTATACTTCAGCAACAAATACTGGATTTGAAAGTCCTCCGTCCCAGAGACCTTCTGAGCACTCGATGGCCATGCCGTCTTCCGTGGCGTTCACCTGCGTACAGTTCTGTACCGCGTCGGGCGGACCTTCTCGATTGATGTTGGCAGAAAAAAGTTGGAAGGTGCTTATTTTTATAGTTAAAAAATACGTATAGCATTCGTTAAGACTGTGAGATTTTAGGTCCGAAAGATACTTAGTGCTAGGCGAAATTGTGCACTCGATTTTTCGAGGCCTCACGGGCCCTGTAAATGTATTCTATCATATACCGCTGTACATAGACGAAAAGAAAATTTGAATCTTATTTTTGCATAATACTTCACTAATGATTTGCTAGTACTCATCGATTCCAAAGAGCTGACACGAAGAGAGCTCACCGGCTGTAATAATAGTGTAAGCGCAAGGCTGCCTCTGAATGCCAACGGAATTGGTCGCCCAGCATGACAGTTGCCCATAGTCATCGTCGGAGAGGGGCCGATATACCAGGGTACTACGGCCACCTGATGAGGTAGTGAAACCCTCAGTGATCTCTTTAAGCTTTCCGTCGCTGGCGTTGAAGGCCCACCTAAACGATACCTGCTGCGGATCCGAGTCTACCTGGCAGTGGATCGCAACGCTTTCGTGCTTCGATACACCATACACAAAACGTTGCGGCTCCTTGCAAACCGGAGCGACTGTAACAGGCGTCAAAACGAATCACAACTGAAGTCTTTCCCGAGAGCGACAAAGAGGGCAGCAGGTTCAGTCATATCTTAAAATACATGCTCTGTATTTGCCACCATACAAGCAAGATGAATAAGCGAAAAGTTCAAGTTCGCTTTGTTTAATTATACCGTATAGTTTCCCAGAAACAATTTCAAAAAGAGTTAATTAAGTCTGGATTGTATCTGATGCGCGGGCCTCCACAAACAAGTGTATTAATCTGAAATCGAATCGTAAATAAGATGATGCATCTAGAACCTGCGTTTTATAAATCCAATAAAACACAGGTTTTTTTTTTTAAAGATTGCTATTGTGCCTAAAAAGCGACGTTAGGTATCGACAAAGACGATATCTTGACTAAACGCAAATAATGATGCACCAGTGCCTGAAGAAGGACAATGGTGCAAAGTAGGGAGACTTCGCATCCAATCAATCATGTTTACATGCACAGCCAATTCCTAAAACGGGAAGACCCTTAGCTTTTATAGAGCTACGAAAAACTCTGTTCGGTTAACTTATGTAGCTAAAAATATCTCTAGCTACGTTTATATGGCCTGTATAGTATAGTAACAGCGTGTTGATGGAGCTGTTTAATTATAACGGCACTTACACTTAACCCTAAGGTTGAACTGAGCGGACACACCCTTGCCTTCCTTATTTGTGGCGTGACACGCATATTTGCCTCTATGGGCTCGTGTTACCCTTTGCAGGACCAACGACTGACTCGAGACGATCATCCCGGAGCTCTGGTTTGACGCCAATTCCACACCTGTTGTGAAGCAAATCGAATATGTGTCTTGATCCTAACGAAACTTTGCTTGATATACTATATATGAACAAATAAATAGTACTCTACTGGACAAGGTTTATACTGCTGCCAACACTTTATTACATTTTGTTTGCTTTATTCATTTTCAAGCAGAGCACTATAATTTCACTTCGTATGGATGTGCCTAGTACGAATATTCGAGCCTGGTTTCATTTAGTCAAATCCTAGAGCATGTTATATTAAAGGCAACATTAAAAAAGGTGTCACTACAAACAAGACCATTGATAGTTTGGCAATGGCTGTTTAGGAAGTATACATATGCTGTTTATGCGCGTGGGTAAATCTCTCGACAATTCTTGACGTTCCCACCTTATCGTCTGACTGCATCTTCTGCTGCTTGGCCGCCTATCAGCTTCGTTATATTGAATGCGTGTGTGTATTACACTTCAAAGTATCGAACATACCGCTTATTCACAATTATATCTCGGGTATGGTCTAACAGGTATTCAAAACCTTTATTTACTATTTTTCGTCATATTGCGTACGTATACACAGCTACGTGTAGCACGCATACACAGATTATATAAACAGGGGGTATGGTCGCAGTACGTGAAAAAACGTTTTCCCAAGAGGGAACAAGACTGGGAAGGGCCAAATAGAAGAATAACGTTGACACTCGGTCAGGAGGTTGAAATAAATGTTATTTCCCAAGAGATGAAATAGGCAGGTGGAGCAGACGAAAGGAAGAGATCTTTCACGAACCTAGGTGTTTACTTGCAAGCATGTCTCTCTATGTATGTGAGGCTGAAAAGGATAAAGAAGATACGCAAGGATACGAGAAGAAGATAGGGTTACAAAGATCAGCGTACAGAGATCTCAAAGGATAACGCAAGAGGAATCGCGAAGCAGGCAAGAAAGAGGAAGGGGGGCGAGAGAAATGGGAGGGGAGAGGAAACGCAGAAACGAAGTAGAAGCAGAAAGAGAGAAAGAGAGAGTGTGCAAATAACGCTAGCTGAAGTCTCCAATCGGCTCAGCAGCTGTAAGGCACCCGTTCGGCAGATACGACGACTGATTCCGCTTAGAACGAAGCGCCAACAATTGACATAAGGTGGGAGGCGACGAAGGAGGAACAAAGCGCGTTGAATGGCTGTGCGTGCGGCGCTTACGAAAGCGTCACTAACCGAGTGCTGGTCACATTCTGGCAGCAAAACAGTAAAAGGCACAGACATGTTACTGCTTCTGCTGCTTATCTGCCGCTCTTAGCACTGGCGTGCTCTCTTGTTGTTTGCCTACGGACGTGCGTATATACGCTATGTGTGAATTTATATGTTCCTGCTTCTCTCCTCTCGCATTTCGTCCGGTCTTCTATATCATATTCCCACCGTCCTACTGTGGCTGCTGCTCTGTAGCTAATAGTAGAGCATCCGTCGCTTTTTCCCTCTTGTACGTGTCGAACTCTGTTTACACACTACGCCAAAGGTGCTTACTCCACTGTGTAATGCTGCATCCTACTGCGACCGAGGGAGACATGCGAAAGTGACAAGGAAATATCCGAAGACATTTGCCAGATAGGCTCAAGCAAATCGAACTTCCACAGTAGTAGTAGTTGTATAAGTAGTGGTAGTACAGCTGCTCTTGTGTACACACACACATATATTTATGTCCGTCTGCATACTTCATTTATCTTTCAAAAGCATCCGCTGCTTGGCCTGCAATTCGTTCGGGGATCGGAACCCCGAACGTTTGGAAGGTTGCCACGATACATGCTTCACTCTATAATCAGCTACCTACACACGCTTGCAGTTAAGTGGATAGGTCTTCGTAGCCTTAGAGGCAGCTCGGTTGCGAAGTCTCTTGGGGCGGATGAGATAATATTCGCGGTTCTTAAAGTCAGTGTAGTGCGTTCAATTTGAGCGAATTGTCGAGCCGTACCGGTAGGGCTCCTAAGGATTGTACGAAACAGCATGCAAACAGAATTATAAACAATGAGCGGTATGAGAAAAACAATAGCAGACTGCTAGTTGATGACGAAACTTCCGTCAAAGTAGAAAAGGAGCAAAAATAGCTTCAGTTAAGGCAGTCTCGCACAGTATTGCATGTTGCTGGTAGCTAAGGCGTTTTTCTTCACTTTCGTGGAGTCTTCAAGATGTTTAGTGCTGCCATTGCAGATGTGCTGTGCAAGTCTTTCTTGATAGTTATGATTCTGTTTCTAGTCCAAAGTAGATATGCAGAGTTGGTCAGGAGTCACTTCTAGCCAGTATCTTAGTCTGAGTACCTATTTTTCTTTTCCGAGATCAAAAAACCTTTGTCTTGCCTTACTTACAAAGCGATACACTTACCATTGAACATCCATCCGACGTCATTGGTGTACGGATTAGACTGCACCTTACAATCGAGGTACACGTCCTTTCCCTCCTGGATTTCATCTGCCTTTAGACTGCCACCAAGCTGAAGACTTGCTCGAGGTGCATCTGAAATATTGTTGGCAACAATAAAAGCGACCACGTGAAACACAGCAAAGATAAAAGTACAAGGAAGGTACTGTTGGAGTAGGAAAAAAAGGGCTATAAAGAAAATTGGGCGATGCTAAGAAAAGACTAAAAAGCGATGACCAAACGCGGTTTGTGGCGGACTAAAAAAAGCAAAAAACACAATAGCGCCTTTGCGCCTTCCATTTCCGTCGTTTTCTTCCTCTTTGCTCTGTCTCAGCGACGTCAGTAAGGGGCGAACAGTAATAGAAGGAAGAACGGCAGCGGAAGAGCAATGGAAGTGGCGGCGACACCCAGTTTAGCAAAGGCAAGTGGCCAGTGGGTTTATCCTCTTGCCGTTCGTCAGCTACTGTTTTCAGCCACAGTGTTACAACAGCCTGTCCTTGAAACAATGTTCTCCATCTTCTGGCATGCTTACCGGTTATACAGGTAGTATAGGCGCAAGTGATTTCGAGCCATTTCACCCACTAGGTCTGCTTGCCTGGTATGCCAACCTAGGTTTGGTACTTCGCCACCCCCGGTTGCGAATACGGCGACAGACGATGAGCTTATGCATGCCCATCATAGCAGCGGTAGTGATAAAGAAAGAAAAAAAGAGGGGAGCAGAGGTGATAGGAAAAGGTGATTGCGATGATGAAACCAGCAGCGGACAGCATTACAGCATTGTCATAGTCATACCACCACAATGTAATGTAAGCCAGCTTGTTAGAATATATAGGGCGGTCAAGGGACCCGGATGGCTTTCAACGAACAATGCCGCTTGAAACTATGACTTCCTTTTGAAGCGGAAGCAGGGCGTTCATGGAGCGAACGCGGCCCTTACAGGTGGAAAAAGTCGGCCGGACTCTGCCGATACTACCGTCCCTTATTTTTCATTTTCCCGTATTCCTCCTATCTGACCCCCAACTTAAAACCCGTGGTGGAAAAGCTTTTCATCGCCCTCGCACGCCCGCACCCGAACACAGGCGAACTTATTGTACACAAAAAACACAACCACGTGCACACTGAGACTTCTTTTTTCTTGGGCTCTGTTCATTCATCCGTCGGCCCGTTGGCCGCGAGCATCGTTGCATACTATTCGATGGGACAACCGCTCCTTCGCTGGCTACTCCCTTATTCCCGTTCTGTCCTTTTTTTTTCTTGTTTCATTGGCTCCCCTCCCCCTAATCTTGCCATACGAAACTTGGGATGAGTGATCGGTCTGCGGTCTGCTGATGGGCGAACGGACGGACCCCTTAGTCGCTTGCTCATTTTGTTTCGTTCGTTTTTTCTTGCAAATTTTACAAAGGCAATAGTAAATCCAAAGGTCTCGTGCAGCTGCTGATACTGCTGCTAACATCAGACTCCGTGTCTATGAGAGAAACCTACGTAGAGAGCAGGTAAGATATTACCCTGAACTATAAAATGGCGCTTTTTTTTAACGCCGATATAGCTCGCTTTTTTCCGATGCATGGATACATCATTTTATTGTTCAGTTATTCTCTAAACAATAAATGTTGTTTAGAGGATAATTGAATGAATTTATTTAGTGGTGTTCAATTTTTCGATGTACAACCGCCACACTCTGCGTCTAGGAAAGCCTTACGTTTAAGTATCTTCACATTGAATCAGCACGGTATATTTTAGCGTAGGCTGTTTGTCCACGATTTACTCTTAAATCACGTTGTTTTCAGACACTGTTCCTCTGACAACAAGGAGGGAGCCATAAAATTGACACTACAACTGTACAACTCTTCTCTCACTTGTGGTGCTCCCCAATTAAAATGCTTTCAAAAACCAAGTCTATTCTTGATTCTCGTCGGCTTTAGTCTGTATAGATGCGCCTTCGGAAAGCAGGTTTACTGGCTTGGATTTAGTGGAAGCACATCTCCAACTGAGTGAGATACATAAGTCTATATTCTTTGTCACAATGTCCACTGATCAGCACCTCGATTACCCATGCATAAATTAAACTCGATGCATTAGCCAGAGCCTCTAAAAATAGATACGCTATGCAAATGGCGTGAACTCACTCATTACTTTTATTGTTAATTCAGAATTCGGTTCTTCAATTGGATCACATGTTATGGACTGAATTCATAAATAAGTGGTGGGCAGTGCCTGTTCAATTTGCGTTTGACCTAAAAGGCAGTCCTTGAATATGGGTTCCACATCATGCTCATGTAGTACAAGTTTACAAGTAAATAATCGAACATAAAAAAATAAGAAATATAAACAAACCGTATTCACCATTTTCGTATAATCCTAATTTAAGTACATAGTAGTTCGTCACTTGAATATTCTACCAATATTTGACTTACAATGCACGTCAAGTTTCCACGCTTGCTCGAGAGCGCTTCCGGGAATAGCCTTGTTCTCTGCTCTGCAGGCGAGAATACGGTTGTTATCTTCAATGCCGGGCGTAAATGTAAGAATACTTGTGCTAGTAGATAGGCCTCCTTTTGAGTCCTCCTCACGAGTCGTTCTGAAAACAAAGCATGAAGCTCATCATTTTATGTTGGCACATACACTTTAATGGTTTATCAAGCAAAATTGACAAAAAAATCTTACTGTGCTACACCATTCTGTTTTGCAACAGCTTTTTTGCTGTGTGTGTTGTATACTCTCGCAGAAGAAAACACCGTGTGACCATCGAGTTATTAGATGACTAGGAGTCATCAGATCCTGCAAATTGGCAAATAGCAAAACCGGCTAAACTTACTGGGTGTGCGGGAAGGGCCAAGGGAGCTAGAGGGAACGTTATGGGAAAACGTTTTATGGGAGGTCAATCACTTGAAGAGTTCCCAAGGGAAGGCTTACTTGACGAACGGCCAGTTAGAACAATGGACACTCCTTCGCTTTATGGGGTGCTTTCGACGCACGGCGGCAGTGGTGCTCACCGGTTGCTAATTAGATACCACGTCCCGGCAGCCAGTAATATTATATGCCAGCCTTCTTCAATTCAGCATCTTCCCCTTTTTTCGAGCCGTCCTAGACGCCAAGGGCAGATTTCTAACACTTTAATAGATAAGGAAATCAGATGACGACAGTGGTAGCAGACCAGAGTGATAATGTAACTCGGTTTATCACGAGATTATCACGCTGTGTGAGGAGAGGAAAGCAGGGCTGAGCCCAATAAATGCGATCACGAGCGAGACGTGACAAGAAATGACTGCTACTTTAAAGTAGCTAATCATAAACAGAGCTTTAGCAAGAACCTTTTCTCCTCGCCTGTACAGCTTCGTAGGAAGAGAAATGATCCAACAACAGGATCCCGAATGAGTGTCATCACTGGCGTATAGCGTGTTTCCCAACAAGTTTTTCTGGCTGCACTGGCCGCTTGTTACATGGCGACAGAAACGTATGGATTCGTTAGAGTGTGATAACTGATGTATAAACTGGGGCTCTATTTGCTTGCTTGTATTAAAAAAAAAAAAATAGCACACAATATTCCTGTGGTAGTCCTGAAGTAGAATCAGATTTTATTAGTGGATAATGAAATATCGGGCACTCGAATTAGATATACTCATGCATGTTGTTTTGGATAGACTAGTGGAAACAATGGGTCTGTAAGCCAACAGCTGTTTACGAGATGAACTAGCCGCTTGTCTTAGAAATAGAGATAGTTTCAGTAGTACGCACCTAATCTGCTGGTTTCCTTTCCACCAGGAAAGCGTTGCCGGCGGCCGTGAGCCTGTGGATGTACATACGAGCTCAACTTCTTTGTTGGCTGACAGCGGCCGCTCCACCGGCTGTATAGTTACATCCAATGGTTTCACTAAAATATCAATTTGGTATGAAAAAAAGTGGTCGACGTGAAAATAGCCGTAAGGTCAGAGTTCTTTAGATACCACGAAAGCACGCTTACCTAGCCAAGGATAAAGTCATACGGCATGTGTATAATTAACCTGGACTCCATAATAACGTTACTAGCAACTATAACTAAACTTCTATTGTCCTGATTTAAAGAAGTCATTTGTAGGCAAGATGCGTTTAGTTAGAGAAGAATAGGGCACGATTAAATACTTTACTCTTACGTTCTAGCCTAGAAAAACTGAATAAGTACACAAAGCGAAAACCACTTACAATTAAGGTCCAGTGTAATTTGGCTAGGGGTAGGCACGGTGATATTATTATTAGACGCCTGACAAACCAGAACGGCTAGAAGGTCATTGCGGGTAAGTGCCTTAATCTCGAGGTCGTTCTTGACAACAGCTCCATCTTGGTCGAATACATATGAGTCGTCGAGCAATCTATAATCTTTCCACCAAGTAACTGCCGGACGAGGTTTACCTGCATAATTTACAAAGGAAGTACAAAAAACCAGTTACACCTACATCTATGGATGTTTTTTGACTACAATTTGACATTTCTTCAAAAGTCACTGTTTGAGTCGCTGTTCTTGTTCAGCTTCAATAGGTGACAGGAACGGCTACCATTTCTGCATGTTGTTATTTTGCTTCCAAAGGTATCTTCATATCTTAATACGGTCGCATCAAACAACGGGTAGCTCTGCTATTCAGTCCGCAATTTCAGGCGATAAATTTAACACTAAACCTACCAATAACCATAAACTTAACCGATTGCTACGTTTTTTGGTTATCATCATGGCCATCGAAAATCTAGGTTAAATTATAAAAAAAAACTATTCCGTTTTTGAGATTTCAAAATTACACCTTATAGAATTATTTTTGGTTAAGTACAATTGGCAACAACAGGTAAAGTGTTTTCACTTATCAAGATATTTGCGTCATTCAACGTAGCGCCTGCAACGTAACTTTGGTGGCTGAAGGGTTGTCGTTTACTATCTATTAAAATAGCAGGGAATACGCAATAAAGAGCCGATATAACTGTCGCCACTAATTTCCAACCGTGAAATCTGTTTCTATTTATTATTATAAACATATTCCGATATTTGCCAACACAACCACTTGAATGATTACTAATACCTATTGTATCTAACATACATTTATTTAGACGCTATGACACTGTAGTATAGAAATGGTACTAGGCTCTCTGCATTTGTAGGACCAGGCCAAAATTTAATTCTACTGGAATTTTCTGTATATAGCGACACTTTAGCGAAGTTACAGTTACGATTATCCCCTGATGCGGGGCTACTGTGACGAGTGAGTGACTTCGCTCCTAAATTGAAGATGCAACATCGGTAAATGAGGGTTATATTAAATAAATATGAATATATAGATATAGTCTTACGTGAAACATTTTCACTCAGATTTGGATAGATCTTAGTAAGCTGCTTGTCATAGCGGACATGTGCTCACTTGCCATTCTTGCTATCAGAGTAAACGCAGTTCCTTCTTGAAGAAAACAGAACGCTGATCACGACAAATAGCAAAGAGTCATTTTCAGAATTCAAATGAAGATTAGCTACTATTAGATATATTCACGCGAGGTAAACCTTACCAAAACTATAAACTTTCCTGTTTTGGAAGTCAACGGTCAAGATCGAAATTAGATATTTCACTCATATATATATATATATATATATATATGTGCCAAGAACAAAGGGTAAATAAAGGAACTTCCGATTACTCGCTTTAGTAGCGGTACTAGTGTTGATCAACTTACGCAATACCAAAAACCACCATCCTTACTTAATCTGCTTTCTACATAACATTCACGAACACATATCCACGTATATAAGCGTATGCATTGGTGTTAGCTGATTTTTCCTGAACTAGGTGTTACTTGTTGTTGCAGTAGTCCATACGGTGCTTTGGAAAGAAGAGTGCATTGTGCTAAATAATTAAGGCACACCTTATGGGTACGCGGGTTCATATGCAGGGCTAACACCCTTCAACTTCAACAAATCTTCTGCAAAACAGATTTCTAGGAAGCGTAACCGGTTCGGAAAAAAAGCTCAAATTTTATGTATCAACAGATCGTATTAAAGAATGCACTCTGGCTAGTCAATCAAATAATTAAAATACAAACCTTTTGTGTTTAAATTAAGCAGCGAGTATTCTTTACAGGGCCTTTCCATGCTTCCATTATTACAGAATAAGCCTGTTTCTATGTGTTGACTAGACAAACTATAATCGCTTCATTATAATGTGAATCAGCGACACATCAATCGTTGACATTGTAAAATGTGTTTAGCGAGTAGGTTTTGGCTTATGTCTTGGTTGCATATAAGGACTTACCGTGTTCTGCTTGACAGGTAAGTTTAAGGGGTTCGCCTTCGTTGTACGGGCCGACCAGGCCACGTAGCCGTTTGCTGTCACCGTCGACGATAATCGGCTCACCCGGAGGAACTGCAAATGACGAACGAGGACTCCCTATAGACCTTTCTCAAATATGTGTAAAATGCTATACAGAGGTTCCATACTTATAGCTTTGCTGTAACAGATCATCAAGATACTGTCAATCTGTCATTACGCTGGTAGACATGCTTTGTTACTGTTCATTCCGATAACAGTCAATGAGAAACGTGTGCTCAGGGAGGCCCTCCATACACAACCTGGTACCTACATTGGATTATCGTCCATCGTTAGTTATACTGTTACAACGATTGCACTTGTATTCATGCGAATTATGACGCACGCTAAGCTCGGAAAATATTTATCTTACCGATAACGCGAAGGTTGATGACAGTATTAATAGAACGAGCTTTCTTAAAGTCAACCCGACACCGATACTCTCCAGCGTCCTCTTCCTTAACAGGATCGAGTTGAAGGAATGCAGGGCGATTGGCCATATTGAAATAGGCTCGACTGCCAAGTTCAGACAAGGCGGCTTGTTTCGCCCTATCGAGATTGGCTTTCCGTGCGTCAAGCGTGAAAATAGGCGCAGGCGTCTCGTCCTTATACCATAGAACTAACACGACCTCATCGTCTTTCGCAGGTGGCTCGATGTTGCATGGAAGCGCCACCTTACCGCGAACCACGGCCGTATAAATGATCGACGCTGAAATAAGCAAGAGCAGCTGTATGTTAAATAAATTGTCAGTACCTCTATACACAATCGTTGCCTATCGTAGTTCGACGAACATGGTTTGAAATACAATGCGTCAAATAAGCTAGAAATAAGTGCGCTTCTATGAGAAAAACTTATTTTTCAACAATATTTTCTTCCTTAAAAGCTAGCGCACCATAGGAGCGGTTACCAGAAATCTTGAACATATCGTCACTTTAAAATTAACGATTTGATATCCTATTCGAAATAGGATTTTAAGTGGTTTAGATGACTAAAACCTACTACAGTCTACATGTAATTGGATAAATGTAACACCCGAACATGTTCAGTGCAGTGATCTGAACTATTGCCTTCTCACGGTACTCAATGAATGTACATGGATACACTATCAACTTGATACTCAACGTAACATGGCTTTTATGAGAAAATAGACAGAGTACATTCTATTCCTTTAGACATTGGTACGGTGCAAGATTAACTTAAAACATTGAATTACGTATGAGCATAAAATATGTTTCCTTGCATTTAGTGATATTCATTTGAGGCCACTATAGCCCAGGTCTAATACCCTAATAGTGCTTCTCTCTGCAGAAAAAAAGCAGCCTTTAATACTCCAGTAGTATCTTCTAATTAGTCTAGTTGCATTTCGACCATGGTCGCTGCACAGCCCCCATACGATCACTAGGAGCATTGTGGCCGTGGGAGTCCCGGCTTTTAATCTTGGGGAGTTAAAGTTACACGAAACATTCGTGTAGACTTTGCAAACGTATCTTTCGGAAACCACATTGAAGAAATACAATTTACAAGTATCCTATAGTTCTAAAGTAAATTGTATTATAAGCCTGGCAATTGTTGACGGTTGTTTGCTAAAACTCAGCCTGTCTAGCTTCTTGAACTAAAGTAAACACAGTATACCTCAAAGAACCTGCTTAACTTATATAGTTATAATAATTTCTACCATTTAGTTAACAACCCACTTAATTATGGCTGAATAGCTTGCAGTACGCTGCACACCTATTTCATGCCTACATAATAGAAGCGTCCTATATGTTACTTCATTCAGGTTATAATGTTCATATTTCGATTACTCCACTGCAGCCTTCTTTCACGTGATGGTCATCTAGAAAGCGCGAGTTACTCGCCTAACATGGAACTCGAGTCAATGAACTGCGGTATTGGGAAAATGTTTTTTATTCCGATACTATTCTAAATTTATACGCTAGTTATAATACCAAGCCCTGTCGGGAAAGCATGCTGGATAGCAGTATCACCATTACTGTTATTAGTATGACTAGAAACGAAAGATACTTGTTCTAACGACTTCATCTTGTCTACTGACTCACTGATTAACAAAAATGCGGAAGTGCTAGAATCAATGGCTATAATACATTGTATGTTCGTACTTGTAGTAGCCCTGCTTCAGACTCCGTGATCCGGCTTATGGAGAAACGTTGATTTAGGTAAATCTAAAAAATCTTCTTTTTCTTGATTCGTATTTTTCTCGTTTCTTTCCTCAAAGTCTGCGAATTCGGCCAGCTTGCCGTAACCCTTTCAGTAGTTGCAGTAGCGGTATCTGCAATAGTACAAATTGTGGAAGCTGTAAGTAATACCCGTAGCATAGAAGGCTATGATCATCATGATCAGTCTCGATCACCGAAAGGTGGAAGACAATGAAGATACAGCAGTTGCAGTAGCAGCAAGCTCTTCTCTACAATCATCTCGATTGGACCACTTGTCGCAACTAGCAATTGTTAAGACCTTTGCCCCCCTACTTTAGCTGCCATCCGCACTTTGTTCCCTTTACAGTCTGAAATCTGCCCGCCGGCGTGATGAAATCTCAATGGTAGTATGGTTGCTATTGTAGTGATGTAGGAATCGTAACGACCTGATACAAGCGACTGCCTCTGTTTGGACAGTTATAGAGGAAACTCCTGTCGTAAACGAACACAGACGCGTACTATGACACTTAAAAAAAAAAGGAGAGAGAGAAAGAGAATGAACACTACCCTCTTGGTCTCATCCTCCGTCGATGCTCATATTGTCCTGTTTCATCTTTTATCTTTTCACTCCGTCCTTCTAGACGGACGGAGATAGGGATGAAGTTGAGGGGAAAACTGCACAAGCGGGGGAAAGCCAAAGAAGGTTTAGGGATACAGCTTGGCGAGGCTCGGAAAATGGCAAAGAAAGCATTGAAACGGTTCAAGATGGCCCTGTTCTGTTCTCCTCCGTTACTGGTGGTGCTTATCGTACGATGCGGTTGCTTGTTCTCCTCACACATATACAAGTATATACGACGCATGACAAGATTGAAACTTCATGATTTTTTCTTTTTCGGTTCAATGCATTCGCATCGGGGAGGAAAGCTTTTCAATACTAAGGCATATATCTACCAATGCACCGACACGTACACGCTACAAACAGACGGATGGACACATGCGCCCACGCATGCACACACATACATACGTAGGCTACAAGGATAGACGGGTGGAGGTACAGCACGGCAGCACATCTGCACGCACAGTAGGATGACACACGTAGCACCCGCCGTCATCGTACTGATACGATCAACAATGAATGGAACGGCAAAAATAAGTCAATGTATAAATTGTCTTTAGTGATGACTATAGCTGAATTTGCCGTCACCAATGTACGGCTATAGTTCTCCAAATGGGTGACAGCCTAGAGCCTACTTCTTGTTATACCTCAATTCCCTATTCTTCTGACCCTCCTTCCCTAGAAAGGTTTAATCTTTCCAGTTTTTTCCTTAATGGTAAACCTTTGCTCGTAGCATAGTGCAGTTAAACTTTGAGAAATAACCTGTATAAAATGAATAGAATAAAATTAATTCTCACTTCACGAGCTGAGGTTCGGTTCAGTTCGGTTATAGCCGATAGACGAAAATTATAGAAATCAATTCCAGTTTCAAGCCCGTAACCTGTATTACATCGTGGCATTTCAGCCTAGTGATTATCGGGTTGAAGTAGCCTTTGTTGAAATAGAGACGCATTAATAAGCTCGACATGTGTGCCTTGTATTCCAACTATAATAATGTTTTATTTAGCGGAATTTGTATATCTAACATTGTATTCAAAGGGTTCCTCATAAAACTCTATCCAGTATAGTTATGTGCGTACGTGTAAACGGGAGTATTTTACATGGTCAATAGTATAACGTATCTTCAGTTGGTACAGATAAAAATATATCTTGATATCACAATCGGTGGAGACGTGTTTAGAAGCTTAGCAGACGGTAGCAGTGGAGGAATTTGTCAGCAAATCCATACAGTAGCGTCAGCGTGGTTAGTGAGTGCCTACATTCACGAAGAAGTCCGAGGATTCCAGTAGGAAATGGATAGACGGACCAATATTATGGGTAGGACAGACATCTGCATGTTCCGTAGGGAAAGAAGGGGATTTCGAATAAAATCAATTCTAATTACCACTCGCTTTAGGCTCGTTTACAAAGCATTTGAGCATCAAAATTGATGTTGTAGCTTTTGCGTAACCGCTGCCGTTTAAAGTTTACCATGGGCACAGTGTACCTGCACAAGGCATTTCGGCCTATTGAATTTTTTAAGAATGGATACGTTTTATTTAAAATTACGAAAGTGATTTGATTTACTTTTTTTTTTTTTTTTTTTTACATAAACTATGTCTTTTTAGTTGTATTCCTTAATTTATCCCTTAGACACATAGATATCTAAGTATATCTCTGCTGTTTTAATCTCAGAGCATATATACACTGAACACATGTATATATATTCAGACATCCGGGCAATAATTCGATAATCGACTAACGTACAAAAAATGTGTGCGTAAAGAACTTGACGAACACATTTGAGGATACGGAATATTGTGCTTTGTTTGTTTCACAGGATGTAAGATTGGCTTGGTCCAATAAATACATCTTGCAAAAAATATGCACACCCATGGCTCCACTATGCACCATATATATTTATTATGATGGTGTTAGTGTTTAATATATCGTTTAACGTTGAGATCAGTACTAGTAATTAAATGGAGCCTCACAACGGCTTTTTTCAGAAGCATGTTTACTTTTGTGTCCTTGCACTTATCGGCTCTTTCAGCGTATTATCACGTGGGAATTAGTAGGACTATGTCTGCCCCTAATAGGAGAACGTATTAATCCGTCATGTTTTACGCTGGCTAGGCGAAACGTCTGACGGGATAGACATCTACACAACCATGCTGTTTTTTGTTCGGATTCATCCACCAAGTACCCGTCTTTGTTTGATCACTGCCCCTAGTCGAAATACACGCTCGGGCACACACCACTGACATTTCTAAAAGCTACTAAATAACGGCTTCAAAGAGCGTAAGCGTGGCTACATCGAGTAACACTTATAGCAACATAAACAATGCCAGCAAAGATCAAACCATTAGAAGAGCATTGATAACTACACCAAAATATGTGCAACGGTAACATCAAATAGCAACATTATTTGCAACAAGGGAAACAGTTCCCCATTTATCTGTACTCTTCCTCACGGTCAGCGAGCGCCGGATAGCACAGATGAGATAGCAGAAGAGTTTTTTTTCCGAGCCCTCTATATGTGTGTTTGTGGCGAGACAAAATCCTGCCCTATAATCTAATTTTGCGCATCCTATCAGGTCAACCAAATCAGTTTAATTACTTTCTATATGATTCATTCACAGTTTTCCTTTGCCAAAGACATACTGCGTTACAATTAGGCATTTACGTACGTACAAAATACAGACATAGATAGGGAAATATATGTGCATATATATTCTCTTGGTCACGCGCTATTCCGCCGTATCGGTGCTGGCGCCTCTCTGTCTCTACGTGTACATGTATTAAGCACAAATAGGAAAGCCAGTTGCGACACCTTGGATAGTCGAGGCAGCAGCCAGATATCGTTCATTTCTGTTCTACTCGCATTAACTTTAAAATATCACTCACAGTTACTGTAATAATAATAATAATAGTACCGTTAATGGTTCCTTGTCGCTCCTACCCTCTTCTCTACTTTTTCATGGATCCTAAGCTCGTCCTTAGCTCGATAGCGGGTATATTAACGTTACGATGCCAACGACCCGTAGTAAAGATCTCTAAGGTCGACTGAGATACTACAGCCACCGCGTGTATGTGTCCTAACTCCACCTAGTTTGGGTATCTAAGAGCAACAGCGACAACAGCGGCCGCGGCATTTCCAGTACCCGGTTAATAGGCAGTGGTAATATATAATGCAACATTGGATAGTAGACAGGGAACGGCACGAAGCGATGGATGGCTAGATAGATGGGACAATAACTTGAATGGACGAGAACACCGATGCACTTTTTCGGAGATCGCCACCGCTATTCATACTCATCTGCGTATTATACACTGCCGGTGAAATATCGGACAGAACACTGATATGGTGTACTTAAGGATATAGATCGAATGATTACGCAACAAAACACTACATCAGAATGATATTAGGCGAGGCTATCGTTGACAGTTAAGGACTAGCAGTACTATACTCTATGGGTAGTGAAAATAGACCACGCACCAGTAAAATGAAATAAATTAACGGCTAGACAAACACGTGTAGGCACGTTAGACGTACTATTTCAATGGTAATACACAACGCTGTCGTGCATTACATTTGAGAACTAACGTTATGTCTACTTAAATAGCTAATGAGACAACTGCATTCGTTCCTAGAGTCACAAACAGATGAGTAAATAATTCGGACGTATCGAAGTGTCGTCTACGTCATACACTACAGCCTCGCTGTTTCTCATTCCGTCGCGTTGTTCCTATTCATTGAATAGGACCAATGAAAGCTAATTCTATCATTACACTTTTTAGCCTGAGTAGTGCGATATTCAGCTCCGATTCTACGTGACTGCAATATCTAACCTCCCAGAATATCTGTACAGCAACATAACGTTCAGGACTCGCCTATGTCCATTTACTCATACAAAATATTTACCCATCAATAATTGATCAGGCTATAATGCTCACTGCTTCAGAGGGCAGTATTTCCTTTGTCCTTTTTTTGCTACTCTCTTCAAACATTCACACATACGTACTACCTGTTACCTCGTCGTCTGGTAATAGCTATGGCGTCACGTGAGCAGCAACAGTATCGAATACGACGGCTGGACTAATAACAGTAAAAAAAAAGAAAAAAAGCAGTACTAGCAGCAGCACGCGTGAGTGAAATTAGAAACGATACGGGAGATCGGTCCCATATACATGCCCTGTAGATAACGATAAAATAAACCTCTCTGAAATTATGATACAGAACTTTAGGTGTCTGCGGTGATACAAAGCTTGCGTAAGCCATAGTTGAATCAAACGTTGATTTGTGGACCCACTGCGTCTGTCGCTGTTAGCGTTTATTGCTGCCAACTTCATGTTTCTGACGTTCGAGTGGATTTTCGACAATCAATGAATTATTTACATAATAGACTGAAAAAAACTTCATGGAAATTTTATTACTCGGCACCATTCGAACAACAGTAACAGCAGCGATGCTTCCGTTCTCCTCAGTGTGGTCTTCGCTTTTTTCGAATTTCACGCCCTATCAGGAATGAACAAAAGTCAAGGAGAGACAAAGCGAAGTCACAGCTTGCACACACAGCCTCACACGTCGTACCTCACAAGTTACAGATAGGGTCCCTGAACAGATCCTCGTTGCTGGTTATATGACTGAAAGGTGTTTGAAGGTTGCTGACCGCATGATACGCAATGCCTTGAATTATGCAACTGAGCTCCGCTATAATCAGCATCTGTATTATGAGCGTACCATCTATCTAAAAGCGTCTTCGCGCTGATCATTGTGAATGTGGTTGCTAGAAATACGGGCAAAGCGCTAAAAGCTAACTCAACTGCATTCGTAGGCAGCGCAGGTATCCACGATCTTGTCTGCACTAAGTTGTTGTATTTCCGCAAAGAGGAATCGAAGTTTACTTGCGCTTTACTTATTTCACGTTCGGCAGCAACTAACGCTTCACTGTGCTTAAGCGCCTCATTCATAGTATTCTTCAGGTTATGCTTGAAATCAGAACAGCTGTCGGCAGTATACCCTGTATAGTTTTTTGCCGCTTCGTCCAGTACATCATTGAAATTACCCATCTCCTCATTGAAACTTTTATGGTTTTTGGCAGTCGAGAGTCCCCCCCGCATTGTTCGTTGATGATTATCCGGATAGTTTTGATATTTCGCCGTAACGTCGGGCCCAGAGAAAAGACCTTGAATGCCGCGGATAAACTCCTGTGAGATTCCGTCTCGTGCGTTGTACCCCGCTGGCATATATGCTATCTTCGACAGTTTTGTTGCTTGTGGACCTTTACGGTCCTTACTTATTATTAACGAATTTTTCTTACCTCAAGTCGAATCTTATTCATTCAGCATTACGCGATCCAGCCAACTACCTGCCAATTTATCTACCCTTCCGCTGAACGCCTACAGATTAATGTCGTTTAAGCTTCAACGAAGCCTAAGTGTAAAATTTCGTTGTTTGTGTTTTTACAGTTGATATTTACGGTGGGCCGCAGCCAAACAACATACCTCTTAAAATAATCAGTAATCGCGTCGTACAAGTAAGATAAAAAAAAAATCAGTCATTCAGGAATACAATGTGCATTTAAGGTACAATATATGTTCAGTATTGTGACTATACATTGTTGTTAACATTGTTAACACGCTCTACACTGCGTGTTGACTGGCAGTCGCACAACGTTTGGCTTTGAAAGCCAGTTCTACTTTTTGTCCTTTGTATTACCTATCCTACCTCAAGCTTGTGAAACATGCCGTAAGTAAGTTATGAAATATATGAGAGCGATTTGTAGGATGGGTAAACAAGTCCCATAGATGTCTGCCGAAGCGCGACTCTTAACAACGCCGATTCCTCGATGCAGGTTCAACGAATATTCGAGCATTTCGGTGTCCCTTACGCGTTAAAAAAATTAACAGCTAAATTTCATGCAGGTTACGACGATTTTCTGTCAAAGGAATAGATTGCTTATTAAATAAGGTTCGATAATTACACCAAGCCTGACGTCCATAAATGATCGCTAGTCGGGGCAATTATCGACAAGCGAGGCTCATGGACCACGAGGAAACGTAAGTAAAACTATTCGAACGTCAGTCAGGGCAATTATCGACAAACGAGGCTCATGGACTTCGAGGATGGACTTCGCGGAAACGCACAACTACTCGAGCGACAAGCCACTTATTTCTGTTGATACTACGCAATAGAAACATAATTTTGAAACATAATTTTTCGGAGTTATTCATATTTCGCATGTACTTCAAATGTAACTATACTCGATGTCCTATTTTTGATCCTACCGATAAATCATGCACAATCATACACATCTACTAAAGGAAGAGCCAACAGTAAGTTCAGTAAAATTTTTTTCAGGTTTGCCTGCAATTTTCCATGTGAATGTATCTGGCTTTTAGCAGAGTTACGGAGTAGGAGGCAACCATTAACGGGATACAAAGCTTAGTTTGCACAGTTTCTGCAGATAAAAGCGTCGACCATCAGTCTGGACGTTCGGAGCGCTACTAATATTAGCTGTCTTGTTAGTCAGATGCTGGGTAGTTCCTGGTGTTACCAGTATAGCGGTTGACCCCACGATGGTTGTCGATCAGAAGGCGGTTGAAAGCCTTGTTCATGCGTCGATTGACCACACGAGCAAAGCAGGCCACATGATTGTTGGTAGCTGTACGGCCGTCGGTTACACCACTGCGAATGGAGTCGCGAGCCATTAAAGTTACAGCCAGTATCTAAGGCGTGAGCACCCAGTGTATCCTTAAAAAATTGCTCCGTGAAGGCCAGAAGCATAGCAGCGCCCGCAGCCTGCTTCGCCAATGTTATAGGCGCGTTCCAAGACAAGGGATTAACTCCCATGGACTCCCCAGCCGAGAAAGGTGTACCGCCTGGGGAAACCATGCTAGGCGCGGCGCGCGCCTCGTCTACCTTTGCCGCAGCTGTTTTCTGAAATGCATTCTGCATCGAACGGCGCAGATCCAGCTTGTCCCGCAACTCCAGCCGTAGTTGTGAGTCGAAATCTCGCCTTGCATATTCGTAACCTCTCTGGGCGCTTTTTAACGATATTTGTGCATCCTCTAGCGAATTGTAGGCGGCATCTAGCTCCGCACGAGCTCTCCGGATCTCGTCTGCCGACATCTGCGTGGGTCCTAAAGCTTTCTAAAGTTTGCGTGGCGGCTTGCTATGCCTTTGTGATGCGGAATCCTAATGAATATCGTATTTTCTATTGTCTTACAGAGAATTCTACTGCTCTCATGATTTAAACACGTTCGCTTCTCGTTTGTCTCGTTGGTACGATGGGAAACGCACCTTGAGTGTTTCGTTTTCCGAACTCAACGAATCACGACCACTGATATTACAGCTTTTGTTGACAACTCCTTTCCCAATGGGCGGCTTTGATAATATTCAAAGGTTAAGCTCGTTCGCTTACAAGTTTTTTTTTTTCGTTTTTTTCGTTGTTTGAACTCTAATAGAGAGTAAATATTGTAAGGCCCGACGACCAATATAGTCAACAGAACGAAACTAGTCAAACGAATTTCAATGCTATATTTGATACACTCGAAGCACTTCGTAGCCCATATAGGCAGAGCTTTTTGTTTTTTTTCGTTCAGTGCGTAATAGCGACGACACGCGTGATAATAATCGAGTACAATGTACACTCGTGTATTTTATAAACATTCGGTTAAAGCTCATTCGCACCTACAAAATATTAGACACAACGTTCAACGCGCTGCGAGATACGGGGAACACGGTGAACAAGACAGGTAAGAAGTAGCCGTCACCTGGGCGTGATACGTGGGCAACTACACACAATCAAGTGTTCCAACTGGCAAAATAAGCCGATAATGTAATATATCATAGTGGATTACGACAAAAACGCTGCAGTGGTATTAGTTCGTATCGGCTACAATAGTGGTTAATTGTACTCGAAAGACAGTGTGTGCCGCCTAACTCGATACAGGAGGCAAAACTTCGTTAACCGACGTTTTCTAACCGACGTGATAAACGCTGACATTCAATTCAAGACTGCACAGACACTTTCGGCAACAGTGGTAAATTTCTACAATCGGAATGGGTAATTTCTACAACAAACAACGCACATTATTCACTGGTGTAAGGTCTGCGTTATCGTTGCGGGTCATTTCCACGATTTCCGGGCGCAAGGGACATGTCTCGTATAAAATTCGAAGCTATCATCTCCATTTTCAACGTGTTGTCTTCAGATCTTTTCCCCGGTCAAAAAATCGCAAACAAATGCGGATTTGCCTTTCTTTAATATGTGGGTAAGTAGCCAAAACAGGTGTTCGGCTGCTCGTCCGACAACCCCGTCTCGCCTGAAATGTTCAGTACTGCTCCGCGTCCTATCCCGATCTGCTTTGCCCGACGTCTTTACATCTTCATCCTAAACATTTGCCACGAGCCGGCGTGAGGCATTTGCCGCCGGCCTATGTTAGTCCGCCAGCGGGGACGCAGTTTTCATACTGACAAGCGAAGACGCTGGTCAATGAAGGAGTAGGACGGGGCTGACTCTGACCGGTAAAACAGCGTAACTGACAGCGGTGTACATTGAGATTCTCACTCGTTAATACTGGGCAAAGGCTATCGTAGGACTCTTTAACGACTTTGTATTGGTGGAACATTTATCTTGGAGCGACGATATTGAGTCTCTTTGTAGCGAAATTTCTCGCAGATCAGACAATATTTTGTTGCTGTGCGAATGTTCGGTATTGACCCTGCTATACCTGAATTGAGCCTAAAATTAGGTCATAAAACCGAATATCAACTGGAACTTATTCTTGTGTTGAAAAAAAGAGCTGAGATAGAATCACTTTTACGGTTCTTACCGATTAGATTCTACCGTACTATATACGTACGTTAAAGGAACTACTAACACCGGCGGCGCAGGCTCTCTCGGAGGTACGCGAACGCAGCGAAAATAAGGAACGGCCTAACCCACTATCCTCTAATAGGGTTTGTCTCGATAGCAGGTAAAAGCTGCGTACAATGCAAATAATAGAAAAGCTTATCATTACACTAAAGTGGCCGGACACGCTAATGTTACATAAAATTAAGACAGGGAAAAATTATTATCGCGTATAGAACATAAGGTAACACAGCGTTTTTGGGTATCTACGAGAAACAAGTACTAACCTATACTCCGAAGTTGCAGATAAACATCGTAACCTATTATGATACGGTACTAATGATTCAGAATTATATAAAAAAAATTATTATTACCTTATTATTGCATTACAGTATTTAGAGAGAATAGATAGCGGTGAGCACAGAGCACGAACCCGGCGCCATTTTCCTGTTTGAATTTCACAACAAAGCAAGTGAAAAGTATGGATTGCATACGTATCATGGCAGAAAGTGGATAAAATGCAATGAGATCTTGTGGACCCTTCTCGTTGCGGAGCCTGCTCTTTCAAAGCGATCGGCGGAACGAATAAAGAACAATGTAGAATAAAGTTAACTATAATGAGAAAACGCATGTAGGTGTAGAGTGGAGTCGAAACATGATCGGGCGGACGTGAGTCATGGTGGTCGGTTCGATGCAAGTCCTACATGAACTAAGAAACACGACTGTTTTCGGATAGCGATCTCGGTGTTGAGTATCTTCCTCATTACCCCATCTTATGGATTCCGCAGAGCGCTTCGATTATCTTGGGTTCCACGCAGCGCAGCTTTTGTGGGAGCCGCCTCGAAGATTCCAATACAAGTTGCAGCTCACAATCTGAAAATGCATGAATTTCAGACAGGCCTCCTGCTGAGAAGATTCACGACAGGATCAGAGTCAACCGCAACAAGAACAAAACGTACAAGGTACGTAGATACTTGAAAATGTCGCTGGCCACAAGCGCGATCAGTGATTTAACTGAGATAGACGAATACTGTTGGGCAGGCTTTAATAGATAATACACGGTACGGGAAGCAGGATATAGACGTGGAGGAGAAAGAAAAACGTGATTTTCTAAAAATGCGGAGAACGGATCCAGATAGTCCAGTTGCTGTACCTGATGGCTATGAATTAAAAAAAGATGATTTTTTAATCGCCAGTTTTTTTTACTGTTGAATCTTAAATGCATTTTACAGTGTAGACACTCCCTGCTGTGAACCTTATGTTGTCATACTGCCGGTCTATTAATTTTCCCAAGACAACTGTCACATATGTACAAAAAAAAAAAGAAATTATTGTCCCGAAGCATAGTCCGACTCTGCGGATGCCCATACTATGTGATTTAATTACATTGATAACTGTGTCAAGACGTAACGTTCTTGAATACGTCCCTGGGTATTTCAGGATACGTCCCTGAGTATTTCAGGCAATTGTTCACTCATTTGAATGAACAAATGCCTGACAGTAAAATATTTGTTTTACTTTGTACCATTATATAAATATATATCTTATATAAATAAGTGATACCATTTGGGCTGAATTACATTTGTTGAACAGCATCTATAGACTAAAACTTTTGTTTAATCCAACAAGTGTATGTGTTCAAATATCGTTTCCTTGAACAGAAATGAGCCCAGCTACTATTGAACACTTTCTTTGATTTGAGCATGGACAAACAGCAGGGAGCCATACTCAAGGTTTTTGTTGCTTCTGAAAACGCTTGGAAGGCTTCTCACGAAGCCCAACCTTTTTTTGTGCGTATATAATAAAAATTCTTCTAAATTATGTTGCAAAGATATTACGTACAATGGAAAATAGAAAACAAGTTAGTACTGCCCAATGATTTAATGAAAAGACACAAAAGCTTCATTTTCCACTGGAGTGCATAGTTAAGTGGAAGCTGGTTTCGAAATGAGCTCACAGTACTGACAAACAATCGTATCTACGTGGTTAAAACTACATAAGGTACGCAGCATATGTCAAGTGTTACAATCAAAATTTACCTGTATCAGTCTTTATTGCTATCGAGCTCAGCAGGAGGATTTGTCTGATAAAAATGAGGTCATTAGTGGTTCACAGTATTCATTGTCTATCTTTGAAGAGAGGCATTTCTACCAGCAGAAGGGCTGTGAGGGCGAACGTATTGGAACATATAATAACTAGGTAGGAAAAAGACTGTCTAGTAGTCAATCCAGTTCTTATCTGTTAGTACTCAGCCAATTGTAAAAGCGTTCCTCACACACAACCACAAATGACCGGCGTGCACGATCTGAAAGAAGATGAATACGTACGTATTATATATCTATATAGAATTAAATTAGTCATCTTCTATCTTATTAGATCGCCACCGGAACACTGATCGGCCCACGAATTTGTTAACGAACAGAATTTGAATCAGGCTACGGTGCCGTGGCGTTGGTCGCAGCTATTCCGTTTATCTGTCTTGAGGAACTCCACATGGAATCCCTCGGACAAGAATGACCATATATTACCGCGTGCAGGTCTTGCTGACACTCCGTACTACATTCTGTCTACCCGATTTTAATCCTAGCGTTCCGCTGTACGGCTTTTCCCCGAGCGTCCTATAATAAAGGACACTACTAGCTCGTAAATATGTTAATAGACAGATTTACCAAACATGTTTCAACACAAGCGCGAGTATTTTGCCGTTCGTCGTTTCGTTTTAAGCCTACCGGACTTAATTTCATGCTAATCACGCTTGCGGATACGTTCGGCTGTGGTAATGACTTCCTAATTTCGCTCTTGGAGTATAGGTCTGTATGAGTCAGTTAGCACAAACTAGGTGGGGACTATTCGATACGATTGTCTTGCCTGTGTTACTATAGTGTATTTTTCTTCGAACTGGTGAACTCAGTGTACTCCCGTTCTATTCTACATCTCAGTCAACGTTTCGAGCAGCAAAACAATAGATTTAACTGCCGCTAGCGTTCTTTTACCTTTTAACCAATTCTAGCTGGAACCAACTGCCTTAGCTTTCCCTAAGCGAGATACAGAGCTTACTGGTTAGATTGCCTCTTCTACGTTTGAGAGCGGGCAGTTTGGTATGGCACTGTTTTATCTTGTCCAGGACGTAAAAGTGGCGGCTTCCTCAACTGTCTCGTTCGATTGGCCCTCTTCTGTCTTAGGTAGATCCCTCATTCAAGTCATTGTGCCAATAGCCTCTGTGTTGTAAATGCCAATCGTTCAGCAGATAGCAGAAAGATGAAGTACAATCTATCAAATAGCGCTAGCTCCTCCGTACGTTCAATTTTTGAAGAAGAACAAAGGCCGAAAAAAGCAACCCTTGTACCCTTTCGCTCAAACGACAAATATCGGAAGCCTATGTAAAAGTGATTGTACAATGTTCGTGCAATGGTTTCCATCATTAAACCGAATCGAGTGTCCTGTTTGTATTATTTTTCTTCATGAAATGAATGTTATAATGTGTTGAAATGAACTATTCTCTTAAAAAAGTCTTTACTGCGCATCATGAGATGACAACTTGTTCTCAGAAAATGTACCGTATATTAACTGGAACGTAGTTATCTAAGCAAGGTACACACGCTACCTGTCTGCGGTCATGTTTAATAGTTTTACTTTGACGATTGTCCTTGGGTTTCAGAAGACATCCAACAACTATTTTAGAAAGTGAAGCCCACTTTGCAGCTCTTCGTAGCACATGAGGGATAAGGATATTTGTCATAGTATGGATTAGAGTAGCAGCAGTGTGAAGTCTACAGGTTATATGCACCAATTCTTCCAATGAAAACAGATCTCTACATTGTGCAACATTAATTTTACATCTTGCCGACAACAGACCGAACGTATAACGCTCTAGCTTTGGCAGTGTTCGTGAACACTCATCGCTTCGACGTAGTCATTTATTAAAAATCATATTGCCTGTATATGTTGAATGTGAGCTACCATACTTCTCCGCCTGTGCATCTCTCGGGACGTGAACGGAACCCTAAATCACAGTCATAAAACTTAACAGTGCAATAATTATAGAGGAGTAAGCACTAAATATTCATCATAAGAGACATATAAGCGATAGTAGATAACAAACATGTTCATAACTGTACATAGCGCACAACCCCCAGTACAACAACAAACTAATTATATAAGCCTGGATACTTATATATGTATTTACATGCACGGCTCCCTATTTCATCCTGGATTGCTAGCTCATTCTTGCACCCCGCATAAGAGCTACAGTCCCTTTATACAGTTCCACTTAAGCAAAGTGTGCGTATGCGGGTACACCACTTGTTTTATTGCTGAACTTTAGCAATGTTTGTATGTACTTAAGTGGAATAGGCGGCTTTCTATCATGTCGTCCCTTGTGTGATACGTACTGACATTATCTGGCCATTTTTGAGAGGTCGAGGGTCAACGACGACGTCAGCGATGCTACTACCACAACCATCAAAGCGCCGCTGATTTTGCTGCTCAATGTACGGTCATTCTTTTCGGCTTGTCCCCTCGCTGTGACGTTCCCATCCGTTTTTGTGTCCTCGGGCCGTATGCACGAGTAGTATGGTTGGCCTATGTGAGATGAAGGGGATCGGATAAAAAAAAGATAGGCCGTTCGTCTATGGTACGCGGTACGCCGGTCGCCCCCTGGCTATACCTTCATTTCATACATGTTCTGTCCTCCCATATTAACATGGCCTCCTCTCCTCCCAATGCAGTATCTAGATGTGTATGTGTGTCTTGCATTAGATGTAAATTACGAGCCGCTCCATACGAGATATCACATCTCTGCGTCGCCTGATAAAGTTGACCATAGTACTATCAAATTGGGGTATAGATCTATTCAACTGCAGAAGGTATCCTTTTCGTGGACAACCATTACGCTTGTTATAGTATTTTATTATTATATTAAGCAATTATGCTGCCTATCCTTTTTATTTTTAGGGTTCATCTGGGTCTGTTTATATCGAGAGTTCTTCCATTTGTAAGCTATCACCATTACCTCGTTCATTCAAATGTTGGCTCTTACGGTTATCGTGGAAACCATATCTTCGAATTGTTCTTGTGCTTTTGTTGCGTTTTTCGAAATTTCACGATTGCGGTAAGCGAGCGACCACGATGCATGTATAATGTGCGCAGTTGCTAGTAACGGATAGAATGTGGATAGGTTAAGGTAGTCTATGAACAGCAATTTTTACAAGGACTACTTTTGCATAGTGCTGTTAGGCCCACCGATGCTCTACTATTGCGTATCTGCTTCACCCCCCAAAAAGAAAAGTGGACTTGAATGAGGCGCGTACATGTGGACGTTTGTAAACGTACGTTTTCGTGCAGGCCAAATATGAGGCTTTAACTGTGTGCCTGTGTCTGTGACTTGAAACCTGCACACGAGGGTTTGTCATCTGCGTATGTACGTACACATGCATCATGATGTGCGTCTGTTACTTTGTTGACAAGCTCTTCCCAGAATCCTGAATATTATAATGACCGCCAGTTGCACGGATCAATTATATGTGCTGTTCCCCTACAACTCGACAAGCGTTCCCTCCCGTCACTTCGCTTGCTCTTATATATTTATCTTTATCCCTTGGTTGACTTAGTCTGTTATCATCACCATTAGGACCATCGCTGTGACGATGATGACGACGATTCCTATTAGGCCAGAGAATATGATAGGCCGTAGCAATACATGGATATACCATATCAATCGCTATGCATAAATTACCTCTTCACTTTTTGTTTATTCCGCCATTACTACCATTATGCGTAATAGTAAAACTATTACGCATACTTCGATGATCTGTTTAGTCAGTCGCCACATCTTTTCCCTGTGTGTTTCTGAGTTTTTTTATGTTATACTTTTCATGCACCACAACTATTTACACGTAACAGCTAGACACGTATTACTTCTAGCACTAGTACTACGAGGATTATTTTAACTTTAGTATATTATAAACCTCGTTTATATACGTGTATGGTATTAGAAAACTTTTTGAGTGTTGCGCTCTCCAATGATGGACCACGTCTATCATTACCATTGATGCCAATACCGGTAAACAAGTGAGGAGGAAGGGATCGTTGTGGGACTAGAATTGCTATAGCTCTACCGCGATCGACCCCCAAAAGTCGGAAGGAAAAGAATGATGATACCGGCGCCGATGTCCTCTTCCGATATGTACGCCAATATCTCGATAATGGCGATGCTACCGCTCCGAGTGCTACGCTTGTCGGTTTATCTACGTCTATTTTATTTCGTGTCTATGCGCAGTCTGACTGGCCTATGTATGTCTAGCTGAGCAGGCTCTACTGCATCAGAAGCGGCAACAGTTGTAACAACGGCGCTATGATTTGTGCATATATACGGTCGTTATGTCTATTTATGATGCATGTGCACATAATGTGGGTATGCAAAGGCGTCGCTATAGTCTCCAGTTAGGAGACTGCCACAGCTGCCACTCGCTGGCTTAACGGTCGTCTCTTGATATGTACACTTCTAGGAAGAGTTACAACAATAGCTGCTGCTGGTGACCCGGCTGCAACTCTGCTGATGTTGTTAGACGAGACACTACGCCATTTTTCAAAGACAACAAACCACTCGGCCTGATTCGACTAGCCTGCCATGACGAGCCTAAGGGGAGATGAACAGAGTACACAATGATGGCTAAGCAAACGGACTTAGGCAGCCATTTAGCTAATGAAGGCTGCGTATCACCGATTAGAGTGAAGTTGGTCGGCGGGCCGGTCAAGTTTGTTGGTGGCTGAAGATTGGTTCGTTGATTTTGTCCTGCGCCGATGAAGCGATCTTTGCCGTTTTCCCGACTAATACCGGCTTTGGCTTTCTTTTTTTTTATACACTTGTGCCCGAACTTCTCTAATCTGTTTAATCCTTCTCTCTGCCTTTCGTTGCTTTCACTGCAGCCTCATCCTCCTCCTCCCCAATTACCCCTTTTTATTTTATGCTGGCGACCTTGCGCATTGACGATGCGCACTGACTTCGTAGAACAATTTCATTTTTTTCAGTGAAGCGTGCTTCTTTTCCCTTTCGCGCGGCCATTATCGCCGTCACCGTGATCATAACTGTCAGCATCACCATTATGCCCATCTCAAGAATGAGATGACAGATTAATATATCCTTGCCATCTTTTCTAGGTCGACTCTATCTGCTGCTACTTCAATCTTTGGCTTTGGGGTGGTGCGCGTCGTCCTCTGCGCTATGCTCTACCTAGTTCAACTTACTTTTCTTATATAATCTTGTGTAATAAGGCTGCTCAGTGACTGTACTTGTACTAAATGGTCGAGGAAAGTATGCCCGGCCAACGCGGTACGGATTTGGTCATGATGAGCTCTCCGCTGGCGCATCGAGATGGTCGAAAAATTAGAACGGTATATATAAAAATGAGTGTTAATCAACTTTACATCCGAACACGGGCAGTTACTACGAGAAAAAACGAGAACAGAGCGCAGGAAGGCGGGCCATAAAAATGAAGACGAAGTGAAGAGACTAACGTAGTTTACGTGGGCAGAGAGCCAAATAGAAGAGTAACTCGATGATGGGAACTGCCGAGAGGTGTTTAACTTAAGCAGAGAAAAGAGTTGAAGAGATAACGGAAAAAATGAAAGTGAAAGAACGGAAGAGCCGGAGGAGCTAAAGAGAACGAGGGGCTCGAATTGATGGGAAAAATAAGAGATAGATAGATATCATCATCATAGGGTCAAAAAGCAAGATCAGGAGAATACGTGGCTAACAGCGGCTGGTGTTTTGCCGAGGTTGGAAAAACAGTGACGGCAAAACAGAAGAATGGTGAAGAAAAGAGCAACGATACGGGGCGACGGTAGAGCGACTGACTTTATGCGTGACAGAGGCACTCACAAATCAAGCCAACGTTCTACGTCCTTCACTGCTGCCACCTCGAGTGTAAGCGAGTCCAAAGCTTCGTGAGCCAGCTTCATTCCGCTGCCTCAGCCACTTCTCTTTCTACTACTGATGTCATCATTGACTTGAGCTCGCTCGTTCGCCTGCCTCAGCGCTTGGGCCGTGACAGCGATGGCGACATCATTAGAAGACGTTCTTTTGCTGCTGTTGTTGTTGTTGATCTTGCTGTTTCGCAGTCGTTGCCTTCGCCACTGCCTACTAGAACTGAGACCACGGTGTTTTTCCACCACGTTTTACCGTCTCTTCGCTGTCCCCATTGTGCGGCATTGTAGAGGCACATGTGCGCAGCGTTCGGAACGTAGCAGGTCTTCGTCTTTTATCTCGCTAGTCATTATTTTGATCTTGTCAGCTACCACCGGCAAGGGTACATAACAACAACGAGCAGATAGAATCAGAATGAGTTGAGATGACTAGAACTAGAAGTGGTCGTAAATAAGTTTTAGAGCTTAATGAGCACGAGATGCACATCCAGTGGCAAAAGTGAGGGTCGTAGTAGCAGGAACAGAAAGCTACTAGAGGAAGAAGTGGCATTTACGGCCTCGTAGTTGATCCGTGTCTTTTGTCCGCCTCTGTGTCCTTACGAGAAGTAGACGGCAGCATCAGCGACATCTCGACGCTACTCAAACTAGAGCTACCGGAACCGCCAGGAAGTTAACAGAAACTGCTTGTTTGTCACGCTGGTAATCGAAACAGTCCCGGCGCTAGCATGTTCTAGTAGTTGTATACACAGCCGAAAGAAAGGAGAGACCGCGTGATAATGAAAGTAAGAGTACGAATGGATGGCGAGAGGGAGGAAAGAAACAAGGGCCTCGACCAGAACTAACCAGAGCTAGTTGGTTAGAAATGCTCGACGCAGAAAGTATTCGGGATCCATGTCCAATTCCACCACTCTGTCTCTTTGTCTTTCGCACTCCCTTTGTAGACAACTATGTCTATCTGACTTCGTGGCCGGAGAACGGAAGGAAGCCTGTCGTCATTGTCATCCTAAATAAGCGGCACCATTTCAGCCTCCTGTCTGGCCTCACCCTCTTGCGCGCGGTTACTCGTGTTTGGCTAAATGGCATAGGGGGGCTGATAAGAGTTGATCACAATCAAACTGCATGGCAAAATGCGGACCAAGCGCTTTACCATATGCTCGCTGTATGAAACATCTTGTTAGTGTAACTGGTTGCCCGGTAAGTCTGTGTACATTGTGCGTGTGCAATAAGTAAAAAGACTATTTGTAGCATCAGAAATAAAAGTGAAGAGAGAGCGGACCTTTCCGTTAATCAACCTGCAGCTAACTGATGACGGAAAAGATACAAGGCTCCTCGTCAACTTAATGTGACACAAATCAAACTGGTTTTTGTGACACTCTCTGTGGGTAAACCATTGACGTCTATTGCAGCCAAGTAGCACCGTTCGCGCACACGTTAGGCTCCTTTCCGAAACTATAATACTGCCCGTGGCGACGCTTTCTTCTAACCTATTTTCGCGTTGGGCAGTTACGCGAAAAACATTGTTGCACATGTTCTACTCGTACACACTAACGCTGTATCTAAATGTTTGGAGTTTTACGTCTTACATGTCATGAGAAGGCCTTCAGCATGAAACAAGTATGTCTACTACCGGGTTTGAGCCCAGAGAACCACGTATCCTTCTATTTCAGGAGACAAACACTTCACTCGGTCCGAGATCACAGGGATTTTTACACCGTACATTCCTATCTCGTGCGAGCTATCTTTCAGATTACCTCATAAATTTTGCCTGTCTTTTTCTAACAAAAAATGAATATGGGGTAACACGTGCAACATATCTCCGGACCCGCGTGTTTATATCTGAAGTACAAAAAATCAATGATATAACGGTTGAACACAACAACTTACACAATCCACATATTGGGTTGATGATAAAAATATTGATGGTCTTTTTAGCTAGACGGCTTACCTCTCAGTTAATATGAATCGTCTCTGCTTGACGTTAGCGTCATCCAAAAATGGAAATTTTCGAAACAATAATAAATATCCTAATATCGTGTGGAGGCTTTTAGCTAGTTTTAAGATATATTTCATTAAAAATGAATGAAAGAGTTCGCCATATTTTTGCGATTCTATTACAGTAGAGATTAAAAAAATTATATGATCCAGTTTGAGGTCAAGATGCTTTATAGGAAGAAATAGACCGAAAATAATGTTGTCGGCATTATTTCGAAAATTTTTACGTGGAAAGTGCATGTCGTAGTGGCTGATCCATTACGAAAAAAAAGCCTATGAAGTAATTCTGGAAGTTGAGCAAGCCCGAAACGTGATTACCAATGACATCATCAAACAGCTAAGCATTCACTACTAGACAGTTCTAGGCTATTTGAAGAAAGCTGACCATCTCGATGTTTGGATAACACACAGATTGACATAAAAGTATTTACTCAATTATACCTACATTTGCAATGAACTACAAAAACGCAAAATCGAGCGATTCGTGAAACGGTTGATCACGGGTACGGAAAAGTAGATCACGTACGACACCACTGTGCAAAAAAATCTTTGTCATAGAGTGAGAAAGCTCCATAATCTGTGGCAAATCTCGGACAGACCAAAGGAGGTGATGATATGTTTTTAGCGGGATTGGGAAGAAATTGTGTCGCAGCAAACCGCCGAAAAGCATCGAGGAAGACTAGTGAACACAAAGGGTGTCTACCATGGCAGCGCCGTATTACCTACATCTTTAGTTACTCGGCAAATATTGAAAAAACTCGGATAGGTAATTTCATCGCATTCGCCGTTGTATACTATCATCTGTCTTGGTCTTTGCAGAATTTTCGTAATGGCGTTAAGTTTGTTGTGATGGAGGAATGCAAGCATCATTTGTCACAATTTTTCGACCAAAAACAACCGAAGTTAATGAGGAATTATGGTGTTAGCAGAGAAAAACATTTACCTATCCGACTAGCTCTTTTTAGATATATTTATGGCTACCCAAATATATGTTGGTTTTTCGAAAATATACGGCTTGTTTTTAAGTCAAAGTTGAGACAATTATTTTTTATGATATAATTATAAAATAAGTAATATTAATGAAATAAATATGCACCGTTTTGGTCGATGCCCTCCCGCCCTTTTCGATTAATATTATTATTCTACCACGGTAGAACTTCTATAGGTTCTGGGCAAAAAGCGATTTCCTTATTCATCGATTTAGGCTGCATTAACAGCAGTAAAGACGTTCTGCAGAGATCGCCTATGGATACAGGATCCGAGCTATACGGTGAATGCATCAAAATTTCCCTTCCAGATCCTCTTAGTTCATGCCAGGTAGTAAAAATGAATGTAGTATGGAATTGTCATAATGGAAGGCCGTGCTTTCTATTTTTACTAGTTCAGCTAGATTTTTCAATGTTATTTATATTTGTTAGATGTTGACAGTAGAGGAACGAACAAATCATCTTGTCAGGCTGAAATATCTCATGATGCATAATTCCCATCTAACCTCACCAAACTCGTGGCAACAATTTCTCTGGCGTCTGTCCGACTCTTCGTCACAGATAGTGAAGTACGTGCTTTTCACTTTTTTTTATTTGTACATGATTGTCATATACGATCAATGTTTGATCACTCATGATCAATCGGTTTAGAAATAGCTCGATTTCATTACGTTTCGATAGACCTTCACAGAAATACAATAAAAAAAAAAAAATAGAAGAAAGATATTTTGCATAGAAATTTTAAGAACGAAAGTGCAAATTCCATTCCTCGTCAAGGCGCTCTACCTTAAACCGGAATAAAGGGGGTCCAACAACTTTACCATATTTATAACGTCAGCTTTCCAGCTTCAAATGACACTGAAATTACTCATATCACCTAAAATGCGTGAACGACGTAGCTAGAAAAACGCTCAATACCTTGCTTTCCCGTAGCAGCATACTGTAATTTGTCTTAGATTATAGCATAACTTATACGTATAGACCTTAAAAAGGCTCGCGTATTCGTAACTCTGAGGATCGAAGGCGCCATTTATCGTTTAACGTCTTGTAATGACGTGTACGAATTGAAATGGTTTAATAGATATATTGCTTCAGTATCGTCAGCGATCGGTGGTAACTGGGTTCGTATTTTAAGCGAACATGCTGTCAATAAATATTGTCCGGCGCCACTAGAGCGAACAAAGTAGGTGGCTATCGATCAACAGAAAGAAGAAATACTATAACTGAGAAACGCCGCTAGTGACCCCCCGCTAGCAACAAACAGCATGTTGGAACAGAAATGGGGCCTTTGAACCACTAATGTTATCAGGAACTACAGCGGGTAAAAAGCGAGGGAGCAAAAATGGGCAAACTTACCCAAAAGTGGATGGATGGAAAATATAATCGATTCTGCCCCAAGCAAAACTACGTCTAGAATATTTTTCTAATACTAGATATATAACCTGTTGTGTATTACTAAGCTTCGCGGCGAACTATAATCTTGAGAAACTACTCTGATTAGTTGGACGACATGTCACGTTAGTTGGTTACAAACACCTACCAGACCTAACATGCAACAAACGCATGTTACGTACTTTAAGCTGTCGGTCGTTGCTATATAGATGCATGTAGAAAATTTATCTTGCTGTTGCGGGATATTTAATCAAAGCCGCATCCGAGATGCCTCAGACAAAAGATGACAGAAGGTGAATACATGTTAAAAAATTCATTCGGGCATTTACTAGCTTGCCAAACAAAGGCTCATAATTAATAATCAGCAGCTATTTTTAGTCGGCTTTCGAAATTTTTGAATACAAAATGGGTTAATGCTTGAACACATCTTTCGAAAGGCTGCATTCAGACATGCTAGGTTTCTGTTTTCTGCTCAATTTGACAGATTATCTTGGCGGCCCGTGTAACGCACATACACACACAGTGGTACCCAACAATGGCTATGCTCGACGCAAGGTACAGCATAGAAAATATTGACGAGCCCAAGCTCTATTATAGTACACTATAATATTTAAGATAGCAATCATAATAATGGTTCTACAGGAGCAGTCAAGATAAGAATGTCTGTTGTAGGTTGGGTGGAAACACTTGTCTGGAACACAAACCGGTGCTTCTTTACCAATCCCAGCCTTGTTTCTCGTCCCTCTTTCTTGGCGCTGCCTTGTTCATACTCGGCTCCTTCTGAAGTTTATCAGGATTTACTAAGCTCACAACTAGCGCTCTATCGTGAAGTTAATATCCGGTACATGATCGGTGTACGCTGATTGCGTTTTTTAGCTGAAGAAAAGCTGGGCAGACTGAATGAAAGTAGAGGACGTCTATGTTTTTACAAAAACAGCAGCAATGATGACAGTGACAGGAATCACGTTGGTTGGAGATTCCACGGTTCTGTCAAAGAAATATGTATATGAAGGCTGAGCGCAGCATCGAGACCTATACATATAGGACGGGTATTGCTGAGGCGAACTAAGAAAAAGAGCGGCACAACGAAACTTCAGATATATAATAACTAGATAAATGACTTTGACGCATGACATTGAATCGAATAAAGCCCTGATTTACACATACAGTGTGCTGATAGAAGGAGAGCTGGACAATAGACACAACTTACTATACAACCAAGTGTTGCGTTAAATACATTGAATATAGGCGAAAACAATTAGAGGGCGCTGACGTGACGCATAGAACTTATCAAGAGCAACGACCCAAGTGCCCCTTTCGTTTACATAGCAACCGCTAGCTAATAATGTTATGTATTATGCATGGATAATATTATTGGGTGAATTGGAATCGTTTTCACCGAAAGAAATTGTTTCTATTTCTGCAAATTGCGCCATATGGAGTGATGCAGACGACAGAGTAGATCAAGCAAAAATTTACGCGCCATCATCAACCAGCTGCATGAGTGGGTAAGCGTGTCCGTGTGTCCCGCAATAATATCTCTAAAATATGGCATGAAAAACGAAGTAAATGCGCATTCACGCACTTTTCATGATAAGCTGTTAACACAAAAAACAGGCGTTTCCTGTTATTTTTCGATAAACGGGGCAAGACACCGCTCTTTGTAACCAGCTAACGACACAAGGACTCTTGTTCTAAATAGCAATGCGTCTACCTTTGTATCGGGTGTTGCCGACGCCGCCGGTGTTATTGTCGAGCAAGCGAAATCAACGGCGGCGGTCGAAGATCCCAGTTCTCGCCGAAAGGCCCAAACGAGCTTTGTCACGCTCTAGCGCTTGACTTTTGAGCCGCTTATGCTGCCTGACTACGACTCACTTACTGGAACAAATCATAGAAATAGCGATTGCACTGATAGCGGTTATTATTCCCGTACGCTCTCTCGTGTCAGAGTTCTCGGTCTCAGCGTTTCTACATCTGACGCCCCGTGAGGCACGGGTGTCATGCATTTCCTGGCAACCGCAGTAGTTCCGACGTATCGCATTTGGCCAACGAAATATCGGTTGACTATCGTTCCGCTACATTTATTAGCCGGTGCAGAGGATTCTCTCGTACTGAAATGTTTTCTCGTCCCGCTGCTGCTATTATTGCCGCGCATTGTTAGTGCAACGCGTGCCCAACAGTCAAAAATACGAAGAAGATCAAAAAGAGGTAGAAGTAGACGATAAGCATTAGGCATAGCAAAATCAGCACCAATTTACAACTTAGGTATGTTATAAGTAGATAGCAAACAAGTGGCTTAAGAAAACAGACACTACGATACTTTATACAACTGCGTATCCTATTTTAACGTTTGTTGAGCAGCGTAGCAGTAGCGGCGTTAGTGGGGCCTGAGTTTCACTTGAAAATAAGACCGCGTCTACAGATCATATACGTAGGCGTCAAATGCGTCTTCAGTTAAGTTTCGCGTCTGGTTAATTGATTTGATTTCTGTCGTAAGGGCTTCCGATTGCGGCGACGCAAAAAGGAAAGCCTTTGGCACAAAAAACAGGAAATGCGACAGAGGCCGACCTTATCGGCGGAAGGGAAAAGCGTCTAGTCATTCTTTCGTGACCAGTACTTCACTACTTGATAGCCTTTGTATGAATACAATCATAAAAGTGCGCTTTGATTCTGTTAATAACGATGTAACGAACGGCGACTTTATATATCAGGTGTACAAGTAATTATTTAGACTAAAGTTTGAGGGTTTTAACACCGGCGTATTGAGAAGGGTATTACTTTGAAGGTTACTAATGTGTTTCCAGACATTAAAGCCTTTTGTTTTTCAAACCTAGTGGCAGCGATGGAACCGTGTCTACACGGCGCTGCACAAGCATTGCGTTGCATTCTGTTTACTTTTTAAATATAAATGAATACCATTTTGAATACAAAAAGTATCAACCCAGGTTTTGATTACAGTTCAATGTGTGCTGCAGCCATTAATAAGCTCCTTTACTGTATTTCGTAAAGGAAAGTCTCTTTTAGATAATGACTCATGGCCTGAACGTTTGAAGAAGTTCCGGGTTAAAAAGTTTCGGAGGTTGCTGGACAAAGATTCTGCTTCAGAAACTCAGCAGGAACTTTTGTTGGTTAGAGAACAAATAACAAGTAATTTAGAATTGTCTATGCTCTGTAAGAAAGTGGGTCTCTCTGAAACAAATAAAGAGACGTGGCTGTCGTCGCATAAGTCTTATCAAATTAATAAAAACTATTTTTTTCTATTATTATTATAGTATTAAAATTTTGGCTTTAAAACATTAATTTTCCACCTTCATCTAAAATATGGGGTGAGTTTAAGGGGATACTTACAGAAGATAGTACTTCTGTATGTTTGATAGTTAGTGCATGAGAAGATGCTCTATAATGAACGGTATGATTATCGACTAACTGATTTGAGTCCCCAATCGAAGAAAAAAGGTCACCTACATGTCAATAAGGTCACAATGTGATTCTGCTCCACGATAACGTTCGTTTTCACACAGGTTTGAGGGTGCGGGAAACCAAGTGCTAGTTAAGTTGGACAGTTCCGCGCGCGATTTATTCATCAGGTTTGGCTTCTTTAGATTTAAATTGATACAACACTTGTTGTCCGAAAAAGCTTAACTTAAGAAAGTTGATAAACTGGTCTTCAACTATTTTCATTCAAAAGGCTGGTCGTTATCTTAGGAAAAATTTGCGAACGGTCTGATAAACGATAAAAGACCGCAGATCAGAATGCGAATTATAGCAGTAATCATTGTTTCAACATGAAGTCAATACAAAAAATAGAGAATTTATTGGCACACATAGCCACTACCGTCAATTTAACTGTATTGCAGAGAAATGTATATAAGAGGTGTAGATATGTTTAATGTTAAATATTCCTTAAGTGCTTACAAAGGTTCATTAATAATTAAATCAATGAAAACCACGTTTTGGAACTTGGTCTTCATCATATCAAGGGTGATCCGGACATGATTTTGTTACGAGGAAGTTGACTGTGAAATGCTTTCCGTTGACATTGTTGATGAAGTTATTGGACGTTCGTTAACGATGTTATCATTAAAAATTTACATAGAATGCAGGATTCGTAAGAATCAATTCAGCGCTGCGACGTGGCTTTCGGTTTAGACCTGCCACTCAACATGGCGCCTGGTCTAAACATTCATAACGAGTCCTGTAAGTACCGCAGTAGTCCTAGGTAGGCTCTGGTGTAAATTTACTGTATTTGCGTGTAATTAGAATGGACACTGCTGTAAACTCGACCGGCCATAGTATGTAACTCATTTTGTTCCCGTCGAATTGTACATAAACTACTATAATATGTAAACACGTACTGGACGGACTCTGGACATTTATGGATAGCAAAGCACCTGTTCTCCTTATATTTTTCATCTGAACAGGTTGACCCTGCGAAATCTTTTATGAAAGAATAACATTGACGCCCTATTTAGCTTCGACGCCGTTTAATTTAGCAAGTCTACACTAGTTGTCTAATCTCTTCCTTCATATTAAGGGGCTAATTTTTTCATAGTGGGCGTACATCCTGCAGAAAAAATGGTCGACCTAACGTTTTTTGCTTATAAGATTACATTATTATCGCTGGTGTAAACAAATACAAGATAAAGCAGAGTAGCACAAGGCAACAGCATCCACGTGTTATACGTAACCAAAATTACTTTAAGATAGAGGATGAATTACACGGGAGAACACAAGAAATAATAAGCAAGTGTTTCCTCCTCTGCATATTGTATCTCTATATCTTTTCCGTATCCTATTATGCCATATGACAAAATGCAGCGTAGACAGCTAGCTTTATACGCAGGTAAATGGTCTATGCCATCCGCGTTGTCTGGATTTCCTATTCCCTCATATGGGCTTAAATTTAAACCATCTAATTCCCTGCGGTTTGACGAAATCGTTGACTAGCCACAGTGCGTAAGTAAACAGATTCTAGGCATTTTTAAAAGCCCGCCAGAGTTTTCTAATGTGAAGCGTAATAACGCTAGAGGTAGTGGACATTGGCGCAATATCACTGTTGACCGACCAATCTAATGGTACGGCATTGTATTATACTGTGTTGTTGCTTTTGCTGTAGATCAACGGCACAGATGCACTCAGACGCCGATACGCAATACGTAAAGTTTGAAAGAGATGTTGTTTTTCCACAATGCTGCTAAAAAATAATGACTACAAGACACCGCTTAGCTGGACAGTGGCACGGCAGCGGCGGTCTCTGGCGACCACAGCAACACCAACACGAAGACCACTACCAACAGCAACAACAAGAAGAGCCGCATCAACAATAACAAAAACAGAGACAAATTTGTTTGTGTAGTTTATTTCCGTTGCTGATGCAGCTCTCATTCTTGCCGTTGTCCTTGTTGTTAGTGTTCGTGTTGATGTTGATAATACCAACACCAACAATGTATTGCTGATGCTGTTAACAGCAGCAGCAGCAGCAGCAGCAACAGCAACAATACATTCTTGTTGCAGGGGTGAATGAGAGTAAAGCCGGCAGTGTAATTCTCATCATCCAAGGCTAGTTGGCAGTTAATTGCTGCTAAATTGGAAGAGTACACTATTCCTCAATGGATGATGCAGCCTTTATATTTATTTATTTAAAGCTGACCCTTCTTCCTAGTCAAGCCTGTGCTAAACTCATGTAAATTCTCGGATATCACAGTAATGTAAGTTATGAAGGTTTATGAGGATTTGTATTGTGATTCTTGTAGATATGTTGCCGCTCGAGATCATCAATCGCCATTATGCTGCCTATTCGAATCGAAAACGTTATTGGGATAGCGTAGGCCAGAAGGAAGTAGTCGGTGGGCTAAATCCATTTGTGTGCTGTTACCAGTGAATGTCTGCCTATAACACTCGGATGTTGTGGACGTTCCTGTCCATTTGATTTTTTTATATTGACTTTTCATTAGGTGAGGAAATGCTCCTCTCAATACTCGCAGAGCACGTCGTTCCTATTGTAACCGCACCTTTACTTGCGACGATTTTGTTTCTCCATTTCGTTAGACTCTTGTAAATAACTCAACTATATTTTAACAACGGTGTAAATGTTATGCTGTCTCTAGTCTACCGGTTCTCAATATATATAGATCTTAAAGTTCAAGCAAAATATTTGCGTAGTGTGAAAAAATGTTCTCATTGACTAAGTCATGTAGGTGTTGAAAGAGGCTAAAGCTAAAAGAACCTTCAATCAGTGTTACCTTTTAAGGACCGATAACTATCCTTATTCAAGGGCAATTGAGTGTATCCTAAGTACTAGCTCGAATGTACTTACATTCAGGAGATAAGCCGTTAAACCCGACATGATACTTTTGAGAAAAAACGAACGACGCTGCGTTGCGTCGGATACGCTCATATTTTTTTGGTGACACTTCACTCCTGGTAACTGCATCAGAGTTACTGGCATTAAGGCTGCGGCATTCATGTTGTTCAAAATTATTTATGTTAACTTACCCCTACATATCGACATACACATAATCTTCTTTTTTCTCTATAGTTTTTCTATTTAATTGTATTTGGCGCAAAGCGATATTACAATGGAAGATGTTCGGCGACAATGCCGATTGTGTATAACACCGGGTGCTTCTCCACATAAACGATTATTTGACCGCAGTTTATCATATAATACACTTAGTTACCGTTTGAGTCTCTTTCTATTTCTATCGATCTGTGTTGCTTCTCTCTCTTTAATACTTTCTTGTCCGAACTTCCTTTGCCAGGGGAAAAGTGTATTTACAGTAATATAATTACACTAACACTAGAATAATAGGGGTCGTGCATGCCAAGCATATCGGGCGTATCGAATCGGTTGATCAACCAATATCGCTTTTATTCGACCTGATGAGTTATAGTAAATAACAGAGTATATGCCAAGACCAATCCGATCTGTTTCAGGTCCGGCCCCACAACTCACACAGAGCTGTGTGGACATGAATCGGCCTGAAAACAGGGGATCGTCTCGCATGCTAATAATCTCACCTTAATCCTGTATATCGGTGTCTGCTCGTAGAGAGGATGGGCGGTCGTCACGATAGTTAGAGCTCCTTTTCGCTCTGTAAGCAGACAGTCGTTGACTGTTGGCGCTTCATTTCTACGCTTCACATCCTAACTAAATCTCCCCGAAAAATGAATAGCCAGCAGACGATGCGGTGGGATCTGCTGTACATACATCATTGGTGCGTATAAAAACCGTTTTTGAAGATTTTGCTAAGGACAGGCTAATCGGTATTTGAATATGGTCGTGTCGGAAAATCCTAGCCAGAAGTGTGCGTTCCACCTTTGTGTATCCATATGTGTATCAATGTATATAGAGGGTTTCTATGCTGAAGAACTGACGACGTCATGTATGACGGCGTAGAAACTTTCAGCGCACCGGGATCAACGCTCCTATCTACCACCGTGCTAGCCATGGCCTCTTTGGTCCTTTTATACTAGATTGATGGCGGTGCACTCCGCCCACTTTTGCGCGCTCGCCATGACGCTAGAGTGCTTAGAGATGTATAGATTCTACGGCAACTCATCAACGAGTGCAAAGCTTCAATGTGTATAGCGTCCATAGGAGGAGGAAGATCGGGCCAGTTCTGGTGGTCAGCCGCTATGGCTGGCGTCAGAGCTAGCTGGATTACGGCAGGGGGCTCTGTAGCCAGTCGCAACGCAACCGCTCTTGCCGCTGCGTGACCTTGATGGTATAATGAGGGACTCCGATATGTATGCGCTAGTCATCCATGCGCTTTCAGTGGACCTCGTTGCCATCGTTGTGGCCTAGCCCTCTCCCTTTGTCTATCTCGTTCTTTGGGTCTGGACGTGACGCTCGTTCAAATCGCAGTATACCATATCGGATTACCAAATTGGCCTTTAGCGAAACGGGTAGAAGGAATGGACAATAACCAGAGGAGTGATGAAGTCTATAGTTGGCAGGTAGAGATAGACAGATAGTAGAAGGACGGCAGCAGTAGACAGCTGCCGTATCCCGAAGAACTGAGAACGGATGAAAGGCCGCACAGCTCTTTATCATAGCGATGTGGCATACGTAACGAGCCCGTCTGAAAAGGTATTCTAGTTTGCAGGAACGACGCTTAATTTTGCGCTTGATCTTATACCTTCCCTTTCAAATACGAGCCATTGTGCTTATTATTTGTCCATAGGGAGCTACCGCGCAGCTGATCATGTCGAAATTTTTACTCTACCCCCGACTTTTGTCGGAAATTGTCTGCATGGGGCATGTAGCCAACGAAGATGATTGCCAGAAATGCCTAGCTATCAACTTCGTTCATTCAAGCTGCGTAGTACTGTGACTCTTGCGGGCAAGTTGTAGTTATGTAATCATTGTACCGCTATCCTATACCATATTGCTGGCTGTTTATAGCGGCCGCTATTAACCGAATAATAGTACCTTTATGATATTATCTTCCACGTTTGTCATAAATTAGCAAATTGCTCTTTTACAATCGATGACATTTTTCGATTTTTTTTCTGTTACAGCTCTGTTCTTCATTTTCTTGACGTATCTAAGACATCAGCTTACCTGCCCTTACAAGCTCTCAATACACGGTATTTGTTATGTGCGTTTCCTGATAGTACCCAATTGGGTCCTATCCCATCCAGATGTCGAGTCTATACTCTATACTGTTTCGTGATAATGTCCAGCTGTTCAAGATAACAATATGTTGATTTCTCATCTTGGTATAGCATCTTTCTGATCTTTAATGCTGCTCTTCTGGGTCTCATAGCCCAGCCTTGAATGGAGAACGTTTGCCATCGGCCTCGAAAGCATGGGATCGGCTTAATTTAAATTGTGGACCACCTATTTTCTGATACATGTAAAATACTTTCATTGACAAAATACGGAAAATTCACATTGTAAATTGTCGACGTCTGTTGAGAAATGCGAAAGAATATACTGTTAAATTGGTATGTTCTTTATAAAAAATAAAGAACTTCACAAAAATGATTCCCTGGTAAAACTTAAATGAGACAGTATTATACGCAGCTAACAATACAAAATTTGATCTACTGATTTACGATAACAGCTATTAAAGATTGTGTAGTGCCCAATTCGTGTATACGGATTCTAATACTGAGTGAGTATTTACGAGATGGCAATGGATGTGCTAAAGACAGTTTTGTCTTGAAGAGCCCTTCAAAGTGGCGTTGAAGTTAAGTTTGGCCTGATAAAATTACGCGCAAATAATATTCGCCCACTCAATTGCATTAAATAGATCTGTCCCGATCTGGCTTTTTTTTCACGAAACCTCTTTTTGGGTTGCTAAAAGAAGATACTGCGTATATTTTGTATGACGACAGATAAGCCTACTTCAAGCAATAAATATAAAAGAAAGCTTGTTTCTATCCTGACTCATATGTCAAGATAAACGTGTGAACGAACTAACCTTATTATGAATACATAACGATTCACAAGCTTTTGACAGAGCCGAAACTCAAGTATGATTTAGCTTATCGTATGTTGCGATCATCTAAGAAGGAAGAATCTAGATTCGATCATACTATAATGCAACGGTATAAATAAACAGAATCTAAAAAGGGTTTTAAGAACTTACACTCGCAAGTAAACTCGAAACGATACTTTAGGTTTAAAAGTAACCTACCAGACGACGTATGCTGTCTTACCTCAAAGTTCGCGATAGTTGTCATGCTTATAAATAGTAAGGAGATTAGAATCCTGGGCGCAACTCGGTCGAATTGTTATTGGCTTGGAATATACTTGTATGAGAATACAAATCGGGCGCAATCTTCGAGTAAAAGAAACGCGCTTATATATGTTTCAAGAAACTTTTGTGACAGAAAGTGACGTTTCGTCTTAGGCCCATACGTACTTGCGTCTGTTATTACTGAAATCACTATATGTTGGCAATTGTTTATATTTGTGTGACGTTGAAAAATAATAACATCATAGTTAATTATATTATTTGTTTTTCTGCTGTCGCTTTCAGCATTCGCTTTGTTTCATACGACTTCTCGGAGGGCTTTATTTATTTATTTATGACAGATCGTCAGAGTCCATATGTTATTGTGTTCGAAGCTTTAATCGCTGTGGTACTAATAGCAGTAGTACCTTATAGTGGCTGTGTACCAACCTGGAAACGAAAATCTGCCCCATTACCCAGTCTTGATCCAAAGTCTTTCCGTGAGCTTTGCACTCTCCAATTTAGCAGGAAGAAGCTGTCGTATTCACAAACCATAATCAAAATCAAGTCAAGCCTGCAAAACTGCACGCACACGGGATTTAGTTCGATTTTGGGCGGGTGTAAACGGCGCATTACGAACAGGCAGTTAATGCATTTACCATTCAAACGCTTCCTTCGACTTGTGCCGTGAATACTTGAATTTCCATGACAGAGATGGTCAAGGTGCTGTTTACTGACGTAGTAGATCCCTATGTAAGCCTGGCAGCTGTATTTCATTCTTCTAGATTTCCATCTAGTACAATTTTTCCTCCCAGAGTTACGATTGCTTAATTTTCTTTTCGGAAGCCACAGTCCGCTGTCATCGGAACTGTCTTGGCCCTTATCTTTTTCCTATCAAACAACAGTTATTATGGTCAATATACCTCAAGAGTGTGTCATGGCTTAGCTTAAGGAGTTCGGACGTGATGTCATTTAGTACACGACCAATCCTGCGACTGATCTCAACGTGACATTAAGCCTCTAAAGTGAACGGAGTCCAGAAAATAACAAGATGGCCAGCGCGAGGAGGACTCTGCTCATTTTTTGTCATATCCCTCGAGCATAAAGAAGCTTATCTGGGTATCAAGGGCCTTTTTGCAAGACGAGGGCACGGCCAAAGTCAACTTATCGCCGACCGAGGGTTTAAATAAAATGTGTGTTAATCCCGATAACTGAAAAGAAACAACGTAAGCAAGCAAGGATATGTAAAGCATTTATGTCGTCATTCAATTCCAACAAATAACTACGTCGGAAAATGGGAGATGCGAACTTAAACGAACCAGGAAGTGCACGTGACTTAAGTCCTAATTCAAGCTACAGCTCCTTTAAGAATTACGTACGGAAAAAATAAATAGGTGAGAAATTTGTTTCTGATTTCATTTCAATTTCAATGTCCTCCGGCAAAAAAACTTTTGTAAAGTGTTTTTCATAATTCCTACTAAATTTTTAAATCTGTCTTCGTCATGAACACCTAGGTTTCAAAGCGGACAAAAACTATAGGTCATATTTTCTTCAATTAATGACCAAAGACCCTAAATTCTGATGAGGGTCCAATGCTACTGCACAAACCTATACTTAACCAAATAGTATACAAACATCATCGTACCAATATTATGGTAACTATTTTAGCTTGAAACACTAACAACAATTTGGAAGTTATTTGTTGACGTTTACGAGGGCGCCAAAACGAACTTGAAAAAATTGTTATACACGCTAGTAAAACATACGCTCAATTCTACCTATAACGCGTCTTTTTTCACTTTTTCCTCCGTTCTTCCCATGTTTCTTTTTTCCTTATGATGATATTGTTCACGAACAACGAATGACAAGACAGCTCGCTGACCAAAGAACCTGTCCACCTCGAGTAGCCTAATGAATAGGACTGAACCCTAAGTGGCGTGTGTAGGAGATAGTGCAGCGGTATAGGTTCGACCCCTGTAGCAAATAAGTGGGCACTTTACGTACTTCTCTATTTATTTACCGGGCAGTCGGCATCGTAAGTCCTCAACCCTAACCTATTCCCGTCTGTATCGAGATTCTATCTAGCGGCGCCGTGTCAGTTCCTACATACTTACCCAGCATCGTTACTGTGTGCCTATGCGACCCTACCGGTGCCTAACACCCAACGGTATAGAATCCTTTTGGGAATTCCTTCCTTTCGTGTACTGTTACGTCCCGCGTGTACCTGGTTGCTCCATCGTTGCGGAACTCTGGTAGAAATGGTTCAATGGAAATGACCATTGAAGCCGACTTTACTCATAGCGTCTCTTGCCGTCTCGCCGGCCCGCGGACTCTGTAAGAAAACTTCGAGAACGACTACGCTCATCAGCTAAATGAAGTCAACTAATTTCTCCCGAGCAGCACTGAGTCTCTAGGAGGGAAAAGCGAGTGGATTGAGGTAATGTTGTTCCGTAAATGGAGCCAGCGAGCTGTAACCGCTGCTGATGGGCCTCGATCACAGTTGGTGATTGGAAAAGAGCTTGTGCTTTTACCTCTGGCGAGCTTCAGGTCATCGTGGTGTTACACGCAATACGCCGGAATTCCGCGATCGTTTATCATCTGCCGCGTGCGATGCCATGCACCGGTCGTACCGTTGGCACTGATTTTCACGCAAACAAGCCTCATCTCAATACTCCATATACAGCATATGAGCATACTGCCATACTACTGCTAAACTACTAAAAGAAATGGAATCAGCAGCTTTTCTTTAGATTCTCGTTCACAAGGTATTGGTGATAGTACTGACACTATAACGACAAAGCGGTTCTAATAAATCAGTCCTCTTCATTACTCTGTTTCTCGAAGGCCAGGCTGATTTCAGGTTGCCGAAGCAGCAGCGGCACTACGTGCTCGGAGACTCGAAAGTTCCAAAAAGCTTCCGCTCGGCGGCTGACGGGTAACGTATTGACAAGTCCTATTTGGAGCAAATGAGAAACGGCAAAGCTACTATCGCACTCGGTAAACGCTTCGTCTCTCGCATCTCCGGACTTTATTCTGTTATCCTCGCATTTCGCTTTTTTGGGAGAAGCTTCCTATAGTCTAGCGTCGTTCAACTCCATTCCCTTCGCTACGATACATTTACTGACTGTTGTGCTCCTTTTCCTTTTTCGACGAATACCCCTCAACACGCGTGATTATGCGGAGTAACGCCTTTCTGTACATCTAATGACACAACTGCTAATACTGCTTGCCTTCTTACCAGATCCGGAGGATTATAAACGCCGCCGGGCTCAGGCGGATGCGCACATATTAATATAATTTCATATAAACAAGGCCGAAGCAACTGTTTCTCGTAACCTTTTGTATGTTCTGTTCGCGTGTGCTATGTCTGTTCTATGTTCAGATACGCTGCTTTCCTAATTTATATTCTCATTCCTTCCATCTAGTTTTTGACGCCTGTTTTGTGTTCGTTTGTTTCGCGTCCTGAGACAGACGCGGGACGAGGCCATCGCAAGGTACCGAGCGGCACTTCAAGCTTGTTGTATTATGCCTCTCTCCATTGACGCTATTGCGCTCGCGTTAAGCCTATAGGTTTCTTGTGCAGTAGGCAGTCTCTGAGCAAAAAAGGCAAACGGAGCATACATGCTATACTCCTCGTCATATGCTCCCTCACAAAATATACGTTCGGCTAATAGTCTTTCACACTGTAACGAACTGCCAAGCATTATCTTCACATTGGGCATCATAATGTCGATGTATGCGATATATATATGGCTCTACTAGAGCGCGCTATGCGGCACTATGCAGATCCAGGTCTTGTTCTAAGTCATCCTGCATTGTAGTGTAGTCTACGATTGTCTGTCGGTTTTTCGGTTCGAAACTATTAGCTTGCGTGCCACTTTTTTTCACCCCCGTGCCAGCAGCGCTTTTTAACGTAACTACCTACTACTAAGCAGCCGTCTAGGCTCGATTGTTGTGTACTCACACACGAGCCCGCAGGCACCTACGTATTCCACCACAGCTTGTCCCCGTCTCCGGATATATAGATTATACAACAAATCTGGGATAATAGTAATGCATGGCCATGTAGTTGTTTGGCCGAGTGAAGATATCAAATAGGGAGTGGCAGCTGGCCGTGAAGGAGGTGGAAGGCAGGAGGCACATCTGAGGCATGAGCCGGGGGCAATCGTAAGGTAAAGCGCAACGAGGTGAGGAAGTTACAGCAATACTGCGCACAATGAGGAAAGAAAGCGCTAGCGAGCCGGGTGCTTCTGTCCAACCAAACTTGGCGGTCGGTAGCAGTGTGGAAGCTTAAGCTTAGGTGTCGCGGCATAAGGTCGATTATGGTGGTTCCAAGAGGATGAACTATACGGCCAGAACCTCAAGCGAAAGAGAGTGGATGCGGGAGAGAGGTGGAAAATAAGCGCCTCCGCTACCGAAGTGACGGGGGAATAGAAACTTGCCTCCAGCTAAAACGAGTAACGAAAGTAACGATAGCGAATACAGGAAATATCCTGTAGATGCACAATCATCTAGGAATCACGCCAAGCTAACGAGGTAAGGTCGCCTGCTCGTCGATGTATGTTTTCAGCCTAATTCTCGTTGTTTGGGGTCGATGTGGGCCACTCTGTAGGCTAGATACAAGCTCGAAACAATGCATAGTATAAAGAAAATTAACTAGGTATACTACAAATCGTATGTAGGTTTCTTCTAAACCACGGTCGGCGAAAATGATAGCAGAGGCTTTCCATCTGAAGCTTAACAAAGCAGTTACATATTTTTAACACTGAAGGTGCACTCTGTAGAGACGGAACCGTATGAACCAAGAAAAAGAAATCAAAAAGCAATCAATGCATTGTGCTAATATAATCCTTGGTTTAATTCGTCCTGCAGATCTTTCTTTGCTTTGTTTACATAGAAAGTGGGATCTTGAAATGAAACTGTGAATAGTAGGAAATTGTTGTCATTGTATCATATATTAGGCGGTCTGAGGGAATACTGATTAACCAGGGATCGAACTATGTCGTAAGTGATTATGCGAATGTTTTGGATTACCTGTTTACTCATTTTATTTATATTTCTTTTTCCGGTTGTCTAATTACCAAACCAAGTTATACTGTTCATGACATGAGTTTTGGGGTTCACGAAATGTCGGGGAATTGTGATCTGCTACAGAGAAATGTATCTCTTCGAAGATATGCATTCAGCTGAGCAGAAAATCTGTCTTCATCACCTGAACCGATCTAAGAAAGGGCCGATTTTTGGTCCGAAACCAAAGCGCTATCTGCTGCAGTACAAGCTCATATCAATAGTTATTGGGTTTTTGTAGACAAAAAAGTACGATAGTAAAAATAACAAAGAAAAAACAAAATCATCATAGCTCAACTTTCGTTAGAAGAGAGTAGTTCTGTGTCCTATTTTTTGTTACAGGATAAATTCTACTTAATCTTTAGGAGAGATTACAGATATGACAAGTAATCTCTTCAAATGATTGTAATCTTAAGGAACGAGATTTTGCCTTGCCTTTTGGTGATTTTATTAGAACCGTAAAGTATTTAGCCCTGTAAGGATTCTCCCATATAGTCCGTCACCGTGTAATTAAGGCATACAATGGGATCTATAGTTTATGCTATTCCTGCAGACAGTTTAGTCCACCGTATTTAAGAAAGAAGTCGTCTTGATAAGGCATAGACCGAAAAAACGTTTTTTTTTGGAAAGGACTTTGATGGAGATGTCGAATACATTTAGGATAACGTACATATGAACGTAAACAGTGCTTTCCTAATTTGGATCTGCATGCTCGTCTCTTATAATTGGTCACTGTTATACATATGCTTGAGAAATCTCATACCAGTGCAGCCCCATGTCTAACCCAAATAATTATTCGTACCCTCCAGGGGATCGATGAGTGATGGCTTTGGACAAACAGTCTCTTACCGCACACACGCTTATAAAAAACTCTACATCTAGAGTTCTCCAGTATTGGAAGGCACTGTGTCAGCGTACGCACAATCAGTCGCTCAAATTAACATCGGTCTTTGCTTTTTGTAGAAACAATTGGTCGATTCCTCTTAGAAACTTCAGCAACTGCTTTTTCTTGCCATACAGTTGTTTTTGCATGTGTTAAAAGAATGTTTTTCTTCTAACATCTTACGTTTCTTGAGCTACATCTGTATAGCTCTAATTTCAATATTTTTGAGTTATCTCTATATTTCATGCATTACGGCGCTTTTTTTTCGCTTGGACATGTTTTCCTATCTCGTAATTCTCGGCTTAAAAACAGAACCTTTTTGAAATTGTTGATTTGCTCGATGTTAAAAAGCTATTAGAGAATGAAGCGATAAATAACAATAGATATGTAAGTATAATTACAACTTAAGTAACAATTAAGTTTCACGGTACACCCTTTCTGCTCTACAAAAATGCATACGTACGTGTTCTTTTTTTAATCATCAGGTTTTTTTTCAGGTGTAGCTTTGTATCACAGAATAGGTATATAAAAACATAGGAGTCAGTATGTAATAGACCAGTGTATAGCACAAATTGATGGTTTAGTAGCTAACTAAGGCATTTGATAGGAGTCAATTGGCTATGCAACAGCATCGGAATTAGGTTTGCATTTGATTCCGCCAGACCTTGCCCACCCACTCTTGTTTTGGCCTGCCTCCATGGCAACAAGTGTGGTTCGTGACGTTGAAATAATCTGTACCATGTAAGCATATGAACTCATTTGTCGAAAGTCATTTTAATTCTGAGGCCTTTTCTCTGAGACGCAAAACGAAAAAGCGCGCAGGGTTTGTCATGCAAGTTTGAAAATGCCAAACTCAATTTTCTGCTGCCCAGAGCTGGCCTGTAGTAATCTAGCTTGTAAAGAATAACGCAGAAGACGCTACGGACGTGGTAGGAAAATGTGAAGACCGAATTTTCTAACTCCTATCTTGAGGCAATGAAGCAACGAACGGAGAGGGTTGTGCACCAAGAGCGTGATGCGATGGTGTAGGATAGTCGATGACTGAACCACGATGAGGTCCCATGAATGGGTAGTTGGTGAACGAGGCTTCGCCGGCCCACCACACGGTACCAGACAACGAGAGAAGTGGCCCGCAGTTGGCACTTAGAGCTTGATACCCTGGGTAGTACTAAGAAGCGAGCATCGTGTTCGAGACAGTCAGACCCAGTCCGCAGCTTGAATGAGGCGCGTCACGCACAGCACTGCACGAGGCCCACCTTGCCTGCATAAGTAAACATATCCAGATAGCACTTTATCTTTTTCGTAGCCTCCTATCATTCTTTTCGCGTTTCCCTTTGAGGACTAAGCGCACACAACATGAACCATATACAGCAAGAACTCTGTTTGTAACATGACAGCTCAATGGTCGCACGTCGGACGGACATGGTTAGCTTGAGATGTTCTTCGATTCAATGCCGGTGTACATACATCGGCTGAAGAGAGCGAATAAGGCAAAGAATCGAAGATGAAGGCCCAAGGCAAAAGTGGGAGGGCCACAGAGAACCAGAAAGATAAGGGGAAACCAGTAGCTGCAGAGGAAGGACCAGGAAACAGGGGAAACGTGCCATGAATTTTTTGCCATGGCCAATGCAGGGACAGGCGTGGGCGCCAGCTAGCCATCGCTGCTGAACTGCAAAGGATATTAACGGCTTGGCCTTGTCTGTCCTAAACGCTTCAGAGACTTTATCGGTGGGTCGCTAGTATTTCGTCTAACTGCCTTCACTACTACGAACGATTTTGTAGATACCTAAATAAAACTTTGTTGACGTGTCCACTAGCTGTGTCTGCAATAGCCAGACTTTTAGCCTTTCAATGTAGCGCACCTCATCAGTAAGAACGGAGTGAGTAAAATTTCGGAGTACGATCTGTATACCAAATGTGCAGTTCAGTGTGCCTCAGATCTCTTGGGAGCAAGTAAAAAAAGGCTTAAAACCACATATTATAAACGCATAACGATCCCGAATGACTCGAAAAAACCTTACGTGCCTAAAAAACAAAACTTGTGCCAGCCAAGCTCTAGTTTAGAGACCTCACGACAAGCTCTTTCCCTGAGATCTAATTTGCGCACCGTAAGATTGAACAATAATAAGAATAGATAAAAATTATCTACTTTATTGTTATGCTTATTTGTTATATATATATGCGTGGTCATGTGGTATTGACAATTACTATGCCTATAAAAGAGGCACATAAATATACATAATATGATGATGCTGACAGTATAAGTATCGTAACCCCATTTTCGGCTATACTAAGCAAATAATTGCAAATTATAATTAAATCGAGCCAAAGACACGCACATATCCATATACTTAGTGTAGAATATATAAGAACGTAACACTGATTAGTAGAGAAGTGTTCTACAAAAGTTAGTTTTTTTCTCGCGCGACTATGTCCATGTAGGCGAAATGCATGGTCATTGAATACATCGTATGCAGTTGCATAGCATGCTTGCATTGATTCCAAATCCCTATTAACCCCATAAACGGGATCTATCAAAAGCCCAGTTACTTAGGATAATGAGATATCTGTATTAACTAGCTTGTTCTCCAAATTTGTTTAAGTGTGAACAGTCTATGCTAGACCGGTGACGGTATAGTTCTAGTCGTTTCTTCAAAACTTAAACTATATCCGATTTCGCAAAGTGGTAAGGAATTTTAAAACGTCGTCGAAACGTAATATAGGTATACTTACCCATGTTTAAGATAGAAAACTTTCGGCGTCAAGTGTTTTTTCCGCAGATGGGTATACGGTAGCAAACTCTTTTTTAGATGGTGATATATGGCCACATGTTTGCACAACTTAGCCTCGGCTAGAACTCTAGAGTATCAGAAATCAGGGAGTAAAAATAGGTCGAGGTTACCTCAAAAGGTACTTGACGCACTATTTTACCAGAAGAAGAGCGAGTGCTTGTTCTTTTTTTGCGAATGCCTGTTCTGTCAAGCGCGCATCTTGAAAGTGTAGCCAGATGCGTGAGAGCACATAGTGAAATTTCTTTGAGATCGAATTATATTTAGGCGTGTTCTTAGGTTGTTTGCTTCATCCGTAAACATTCCTTCAGCCTCAACAGGGCGATTGTGAGATCCATCTAACATGGCTGCGTTTAGTGCGTCAGTACAGAATAGAGCCTGTAACAGCAGCAATGAGAAAATCATTTCGATAACATACACGCTTCCCTATCTGTCTGTCAATCGAGTTCTATTCACAGCAGCTGCGGCCGCACTCCATGTTGGTGAGGGTTCACTAAGTTGATTCGGCATTAGTCGTTGGAGGTCATTGATGTGTTGCCATTAGCATTCGTTTGCGGCTCTGAGATTTCGGGTCTGCAGTCAATTATTAGAGGTCGCAGTTCCCGTAGTAACATCTGTAGTAGTAATGAAGTGCTAGCAATAGAACTGTACATAGGTAGTAAACCGAGATTACGCGCACGTACTTGAGTTTGTAAATTCGTACTGTAGACCGAAGGTAGACTACTCTACGTAGAAAATTCCTTAAAGCCGTTTGAGCAATGCCTTAGTTGGGTAAGGTTCAGTAAGAGAAGCGCGTTTCTTCATACCATCCTGTGTGGAAACTATGTGATACATCGTTCGTCAAAAACCCAACAGTTTATAACTGTGTCCTCACTAATAATTGTCTCAATTAGTCAAAGATTAGCTCAGTTCATTCCGTGGATGCAGATGTGTCATGTATCATAGTTATATAATGGGACACCGAAACGTAGTCGCTATGACGGTCCGTCCAGTGAGTATCAACACGTACAATAAATAGCGTCTGATGTGTAACAGATACTGAGCGAAAATGTTGCACGTGATTGTGTGAATTGGGCACACGAAACAACGGGCGTAATAATACGATCGGGAGCAAGAAGCACACCCTTCCTCTTTTTTTCAAGTACCGAAAACAGTCGATTGCTTCCGTACTGAATTGCTACCTTTGTTGTCGTTGTGTTCCATGTTTACTCACGTTCGACCACAAAAAGAGTTGGGTTGGTGTGTTAGGGGCGATCGGGATCGCAGGAAGCGCAGTGCCAGTTTCCCAAGAAATTCATTGGTGGAAGCGAAGTTCAATTTCTTTTCGTTACTTCGTTCCCTATAGTTAGGGAGCATTGTTCGACGGGTCCTGCTCTGCCATCTTGGCAATTGTGTGCTATTCGCGCGGTCTATTCGGAATATCGAGAGCACGCGCATAACTGGGAACAACCGCGATAAGGACGACCGACTGCAGGCCATCTGCTCGCAAAAAAATTCGACAACCAATTCGCTCTCGTCATTTCGGATCATCGAAACTGATGTCGGATTAAGCGTAGAATAGACAAGCACTGAAAGGTTCGGATTTAAGAAGTTTGTATTCGATGACGTTTCCTATCATTTTAAAATAATATATAGCCATAATAGTGCAAAGCTACAGTTAATTTGATGTAATCGTGTTTCAAGCACATACCAAAACGCGTGTGAGTTAATCCAAGATGCGTGAGTTAATCACTTATGATGCAGAGTATATTTAGAGTGGTACAACGTTTGTCTTTCCTAATTTAGATTGTATTTGGTCAAATATTTTGCTATATAGCAAACATCGAGAAGAAAAATGTATTCTCGATTTGTTTTAGCCTAATGGATCTGGCTAGATCTCCAGGGTATAAGCTCCCAATTACATCAATTAAATACATGAATTCGCAAGATTATATTAGAGAACGTAGTAGACGATCTTGGTAGCAATATATAGGATTACTTTATTTGCACAAGTTATCTAGTATTTTTGTATCGTTGGCAAGACTTGACAGAACGACCCCAGTCTCTCTCAATCACGGAACAAAAAAAAGGGTAAAAAAAAGCGTCCTCCATGCGTATCGTGACACCTAAGATTTAATTTTTAAGTTTGAGGATGTACTTTCCTTATTAGGTCTATAGTCCTGCATAATAAGTTGTATAGCAGAGAAGGCTGACCAGGCAAATAACAAAAAAATATAAAGTACAACAGTAGTTAATACAAAAAGGTGTTCTCGACTTAAAAGTATACTTTAACAAATATCTCAGTAACTGGGTTCCGTCATGTTATGAGTATTTTAAATTTCTACGAATGAGTTGTCTCGTAAGTCACTGGTTGCGCTGCCTAAAATTGCTGGAGATTCCGCTGCCGAAAACTCGTCCTTATATACACTAATTACTCATAAAATATTTAGGCTGTAGGAAAAACGGAATGCCTGTTTCAGGCCTAGTAATGTTGACTCGAAATTGCAAATCCAAGTATGTGTATCTAGTGATAAAGGAGACTCTGACTATCGCCAGCGTAGATTGGCTTCGCCAAACAATTGCCCATGTGGCTGAAGCAAAAATTTCTGAAAACTGAGCATTTTCTTATCATCCTAATTAAATTACCAAACATAAAAGGGTAAATACGAAAAATCGTACGGCCTTGCTTTTCCTCGGCATTCCCTGATTCGAAAACTAAACATAATACAGGCACACATAATACTGCGTTTGAGGGACATCATATATAGCACGAGCGAAAATAATGCCGTATGGTTGCTTTGCAAAAGGTACAGAATGATAGCTCCCTCAAATAATGTTTTATCTTAAACAAGCGTCGTTCGATAGGGTACATAGTAAACGTAAAGGTATAATAGATGTCAACCTTGTACTAATGAAGTTGCATATAATCGTTGCCTTTCTAGCGTTATTTCCGTGTAATACCAGGCATTACTATGATACTACGGGCTCAATTTGACGTGATCCGAAGTTTCCTCCGCGTAATTTCTACTTCTTAAGGGAATAAAATTACTCCTAAAAACTTCAATTTACTGATGCAAAATTTGTGTTTCACAAGTTGCGCATAAGATGATGTAGAAGCATTTCTTAGGTATAGTACATTTTAATGAGTAATCAAACACAGACAACTACTTACCCCCAAGTGCACACTAAATGTTTCTTCGAGCTCAAACTTCAGATATCAATTCTGCGCTCTTCCAAAATGACTGGCAGTACTGGGAATGATGTATATGCACAACATATGTGATGCTTGTTAACCAAAATTCTCTAGCGTGACATATTATTGCTAAGATCTATAATGCACTGCAAATTTTCATACATATAATAGGCAGAATTAAGTCACTTAGTAACACTGAATGTCGCTATAGAAGTATCTGCTCGTCTGTCCGGCATCGAAACAGTGACGAGTTTCGGTTCATATAATACGCCGTCAACACTGGCGTAAACACACACATATCTTGCACAGGTCGACCCCCTTGCTTTAAAATTTACGCACGTAATCAAATAGGGTCGCATCAAAAAGGTCGTCCTCTAATTACTAAACACTCCAACTGCTCACAGCTGCCCTTAGCTACAGAACTTCACGATTAAATAAGTACTGATTCAACAGTAAACAGAAAAATCACAGGCACGATTATTGAAATGCGGCCCGATTATTAAATTAATTTGCTCGCAAATTATAGCCAGCGAGCTACACCCGCTGGGTTTCTTCTATCGATTGTTTATTTGTTAAGGAAAAGCCAATATTTACTTATTTTCAATGGTAGAGATGTATAATATACTAAAACGTAGAAGCTCTATTCAGCGGAATTCATGAACTAATAGTAAACTTAATTAATTGTATTGAAACAGAACATATATCACACCGCGTGACGTGGTCATCAGGGCCTGGCACTATATAAGATCTACCCACACATAGACTATAAATGAATAATTGAGAATATGTAATTTTACATTGTAGAACTAGAGTTCGATCAGAGGAGTTATAGCGCTGGCACTGAAACCTTTACAATAGCTAAACACGTTCGGCAACGTAGCTACACCGACTCCTTTAACGTAATTGCCTTTTAGCCCTCATTCATAGATTGTACAGCCTAATTCGGGGAAAAGCAAGTTCTCGATCAATCAAGATATCCGGCAGAGAACCGCGAATAGGCATGGTATCTTTCCATTAAGTATTTCTGCTGCAGTATTTCGCCCTGTTTCGCCTTGTGTAGTGCTGAAGTGAATGTCTTTGACAATCTCTTACCGACCAAAATCTTTTCCGGGCTACGCAGAATTAAGGCCAAAAAAAGTGTTAAGGTAATTGTTGTATTCGTCCCAAAGGCGTTACTAGCACGTGCCTGAGAACTTTGCTTAGTCACTTGGATTTTCCGGTCATTGTAGACTATATTCTAAGGCAGCTTGGAGCTTGGGCATCTTCAATATTCGCATTACACAAAACTTGTGTTCACCTTTGAACATATTTTTGAACCAGAGCGAGATCGTCCTTATTCGATCTGCTGAAGTTCCGCTACTCTGTTGTGAGAAAAAGGCTCCCCACTCGATATATACGCTAGAGTGAATTAATGAATTGAAAAAAGGGCTTATCGGGGACAAAGTCGATCAGGTCTGAAGACTAACATTTTGCACAGGAAAAAAGGTTAACGTCGAATGCAAACGGCGCGGCCAACAATTTCCCGCTCCTTCACATACAACATTATCTGGATCACACGTATTGCCCTTGGTTGGTCATTTTCGATGTAAATCTATCTGATTAGGTACTGGCGATGAGCGTACAAGCCACAGCATAATCGTAATTAGATCATATTGACCGTAGTCAAAGTGACTTTGGCCCCCTGCAATTTTGTTAAGTTCTTCTGGTCTTTGTTAGATATCCTTCTGCACTAGCTCTGGATGGCGTTTGGATGGAAAAGGCAACATGTCATACGTACCCTTTGTGTCAAGAAGCGTAGTAGCTCGTGCTCTGGACATCGCAAGGGTGACTGCAAGAGCCAATAGCCGGGTTACGAATTGAACACAACTCGCCATTGATTGTGACATCATTGTCGGCGTTGTGCCTCTTCGGACGCGGTGGGGTGGAGCTAATCCAGTTACAATTAAAGACACAACGGACGCCAGGAAGTCCATGATGGCCGTAGATGCATGCCAGTTAACCTCACTAACCGCAAAGATGATAACAGAACAAAACAACAAGACGCTAGGGCGGCATTGAAGACAGCTGTAGTCGAGGGCGAGCGTAGATGTATTTACACTGCACTGATTACCTATGTTCAGTTGTAACAGCAATGATAACTGAAGAGTTGTAGGAACTGTCGTAAATATCCGATAGTTGCGTTCACTAAACGGCTGGACTTTTACCCTGCAGCGGTAAGTTCACGGAACGCTATAACGAATGGATAACGTCGACACTGAATTAGACTACCACTTTATCGCATTGAGGTTCGTTTCAGACTCCCATTCACAAGCACAGGTCGGCCGCACTACAACAAACGATTTATTATAGTTCAGGTATGTTCTACACCTTAAAGGCTCAAAGAATAAGATCAGCAGGACCGGTCACAGCTAGCACGTTAGCAAATTTCACATGAGATTGTACTGCATATAATTCTGAACAACCTTGATAAGCCTTATGTTTGACACGCAGGCCTCATGTCTGACGAAGCACCTTTTTCACATTTACGCAGACGTTTTGTGGAAGGGCCATCAGCGGTGCATTGATTGTGTGTACATATATGCTTGTTGCGTATACGTGTTGCCCCCGGTCTGATTAAGTAAGCCTAGTGCGAGCTATAAATCCTTACTAGTGAGTGAATAGCAAAAAAATAATTTATGTATTTCTATAGTTATTCTACAGCAAATAGGTGAGAAACTTTTTAAAAAACACGTTTTAAGCGAAAAGTCATAACAAAATTACCAGAAATTTTTGTGGTAGCTATCACAATCATAAGGCTATTTAACGCCTGGGTTGAGCGATGTTCGATTTTACCAACTTTTTTTACGATTATTCTAGTGGATCACACACGTTATACAAATATTATCTGCACGTAGATTGTCTTCATAGTGCAGTTGTAGAACGCGGATTAACACAGAGCGCATTCGGGTATAATCCGAAGGTAATATCTGGGGTCCAACATTGGCGCCTTCTGTGCTGACATCTCCAGCAAATGCGCGGCCTGCTTTTTAACCCTCCCTCAACTATGGGAAAGGGTTGATCCCTCTCCAACGTACTCTTCTCTCGTTACAATTAAAGCGTATGGCAGTCTAGCATTCATGGAAGCGTAAAGCGGTCATACTATGAACGCCGCGTGTGTGGGCCGATTTCTGTTTATAGTAAAATATGAGACTTTTGTTTGGTGTCATTTCAGTAACAAATTGCTTCTACTCTTTAAATAGAAAAAAAACTAGAAGTAGTAATAGAAAGATGACGAAATGTCACCGCTGACCACACACGTTCTCAATTTCAACCGCTGGTCCATTGCTATAATGAATAGCAAAAGCATATTGTCAAAAAATTGTTTCAACAAATGTACCTGAAAAGATGTACATCTAAATTTCGCTAACTCAAATCTTTACCTAGAAAGTGAAATAAAGTAGATTTAAACAAAGTGTTTCAGAATCCTTATTAGGTGATAGAATTGAGTAAACGAAGCGTTCTCCCAGTCGCCTCAAAGGAAATGTCATTTGAAATAGAATATCTTACTATTTTAAAGGTTACTTCTAAAGGCGGCATACGGTATGTTTAACACCAATATAGATCTATTTAGGTGTGCTATTAAGAGTATGTAGCCTTTCATCCCACTCAGAGCACCAAGCTTTCGGTTAAATATCACAATGCTTGTTAGCGCACCCTGTTGATAAACTTGTCGTTTTGCCACTGACAAATGATCCAATTTTTCCAAGATCAGTTGAGTCGCGCAGTTTGCTCATTGTCGTTATTGCAGTTGACGTTCTATATATATATATATATATATATATATATATATATATATATAGTACATACTTTTATACTTTGTCGATCATGCATCGATGTGTTCTTTAGGGTATATATGTAATTTCACTGAACGAGGTAGAATAATAAAGACAACTCATTGATTGGACAGTGTCCCCTAACAACTGAATAACGGTTGGCCAGCCTCGCTATCTCAGTAATCTGTTTGTTAATTGAGATCTACAGCACTGTCTTCTAGTCAAGCATATCACAGCGGCAATCGAAGATCACTGGTTTTATGCGAAGGATAAACAGGAGAGGATTTACGTCACATCTTTAGAGCAGCCCTAACGGACGCTCCATGACAAAATTAACATATGCCCTAAAATGCCCCTTTGCTAGAGAATCACATATACAAGTAAAGGTGTTTCCGTCGATCTAAAATGTATGCAATTTCCAAATTGCGACCAGACTGGGAAGTACTGTGAAGTTTTCCTTAAAAAAAGATTAAGTTGTGCTGCATTCCATTTGTACGTGATCAACGTTTAGTTTTCTGTTTAGACATAGTGCCTATTCCTGCGTGCTGTTTACCAGTCTAATACACGTAGACGTGTGCTTCTTGAAGCCGTATCGACCATAATTTGGTGGAATTTTTTGAGCAAAAAACATACAAAGACAGTCAGTCAATAGCAATATTATTCGAGATAACACATTGGGCCAGAGATTTGTAATTGCCTATATCCGACTTCCTTTTCTTTAGACTCCGGTGTCTAGCTAGCCTGGATGGCCCCTGTCCAACAGTATCTGAAACTTGGGCGAAAATCCATTTTGAACACTTGTCGAATACCCACTAGCAGATTAGCTTCTATGGCATGATAGTTACGATTTCGAATATTGCAGCCTCACACTCCTTTAGCACACGGTAGTGTGACAAACGCTTACAGTATTACTACCTTTTGATTAGTCTGGAACTAAAGACAACTACGCCTAAGGAATTAACGGAACTCAAAGCAAAAAAGTCAGAGATAAACTTTTACTTCTTGGACCATTGCGCGGGCGTACACTACATAAATATCGTTTAGTATCAGTTCCGGTTGCAAACTGGGTTTTGCGGCTGACAGCATCTGACAAACAGGAGGGAAGAGAGCAAACATTTCCGAAAAGATACTTTGAGCGATTTAAAGGGAAATGGATAATGTGATAACAAGATTCGATAAGAAACCAGAGATTTAGCTAGACTTTCCATCGATATCACAACAAGGGTTCGAAATAGGTGCTGCTAATAATGGCGTAGGCTCCGACAACCAACTGACGACAAGTGGCATTCAAGGAAGAATGACCAGGTCATGTGGTACGATCCCTGTGAATTACTGCAGAACCAACAATATTTACGCCGGACGTGGTTTACCACAACGGGATTTATCCCGATGAATCCAGTCTCTCCTTTCCTTTCCTTTTTTTTTTTTTTAATTTATCAAAAACTGACTACCAATCATCTGGCTGCGCTTATTGACTCGACTGAAGCAGAGACACCTTATATATTTATTCGCAATTTCTTTTCATGCCGAGTCTCGACGAAACGCTTTTCTAACATATATAAGGTCAATGTATCGATCGACTTCAAATAACTCGGCGGAAGTGATAAGGCCTCGCCCTGCAGGCAAAAATATGTGCATATTCCACAGGGCCAACCCCACCACACTATGCCTAATGCTTCAAAACTTGACAGGTTTGCGTCTAGTGGTTAGTTGAGCTTAGCCATATAACTGGATTTTGCGTTAGTATGTGACTGTAGCTACTGGCGTGCCTGTAGTGCTACGTGAAATCAGCTCTAAACAATTGGGACCTTGGTAGATATTTTGTGTCAAAAAATTTTTTCTTCGAAGAAAATCAACGTGCTGCTAATGGTCCAGCTAGGTCTAGCACCGTAACAGCTTCCGGAACTGAAATAAAAAGCAAAGCAGGCACTAAATTATACTATATATTATGAGACACCCCGTTTTTAGGAAGTTTTTTATATTAAAAAAAGCCTATAACACAGATAGGCAAAAACTTCTTTTCATATAGCACTAATGATAAGTATATTGCTTACAGAATAGCGTACATCCATGTAGAACACATTGCAATATGAGTCGTTCGCCGTATAACCATATTGATTCTCTCAACGTGTCTTGGTGCAGGCGCCACTTAGATAGTGCAACGCTTTACCGTATTTAAGGTTAGGCCATTCAAAACGATAGATGTATACAGAGTTACAAATTCTTAGAACATCGTGGAAGTTTGCGTAAACTTTGCGTGTGCCTACTGATGTTATTTTACCGCTTTCCAAAACAGTTGACATTAGCTTCGTAGTAAAATTGACGAATATCACGACAACCCTATTGAATAAAGTTCGCTTAAGCACATGCACCTATCCTCATAAATAAATTTGGATCATAGGTTTATCTATAGAAAGTAGTCTCTTCGGTTTGTTTTGCCGGCATATGTGGAATTTCACTTGGGTATAAATAAGTCCCATCATAAATTCAATATATGAGGACTCCACTTTGACACATAATTTATTTAATTTGCGTTAAAGATTACCTTAAGTCGCGACAGACAAAAACAGTCTGGATTGTACTTATACAAGTCGCCCTCTTCTTATGCTCTTCGCATTTTAAACCTTAACCTTATTTTTATCCTTAACCTTAATTTCGTTAGAATAAAAACAAGCTGGACACCTTTAGTAGTTCCCACCTGACGTCACGGACTTCAGTCACTAATAATACACGTACCCGCAAGCATAAAAAGTGAAGTGAGAGGAATCGTCTTCGTTTTTCTCTGTCACTATGTCCGTCAAGAGCCGAAGCTGGCAACGCACACATGCAGGCCGCACATTTTCCGTTTCGTTCTGTATCACCTTTTTCCTACCTGTGGCTTTCTTTTTTATGTCCTTTTTGCTTTGCGTTCTCCTTCTGTTTGCTGTCGCCCTTTTTTGGCGTTTTCTTTCAACCTATCAAGCCAAGCCTATACTTCCTTATCCATTTCCAACATTTTTCCTGTTTATCCATTCTAATTCTATTTCACATGTTTTCGTTTTCTGTTTTTTATTTTTTGCGGTGGCCTAGTTTCATTGGAGCTTTCTCGAAGCTAAATAACACACACTGCCCAAAGACAGATATCATATCCACACCTAGTCTATAGCTAGTTCCTCTCTAGCCCATCTGCTGGAACAAGAGATCGTCTTACGCTAGTCAGAAAAAAAAGGCAAAAAATACTTTTCTCGTCCTTGGTTGGGGCTGGCTAGTAAGGAGAACAGAAGGATAGTATTCTCTTTGAAGTCCCTCTTCCTTTTTATCACGGGGCCCCTCTTATAACTCACAGCTTTTGCCCATCATCCTCGATGTCAGCAAAGCGGACCCGATTCTTGAATCTTTTTGTTTGGCTTTACTTCCCACCCGTTCCTGTAGGGTGCTCTCGGCCGCTTTTGCGCGTCATCATTCTTGCTTTTGGTGTCATAGTGAACACCAACACCGTTTCGCCCGCATTTTGTCGGTTGTTTCCCGTTCGCTCTAGTGAACACGATAGGTATCTTGAAATTATTATGGAGCTTCCTTTTATAAAAGTAGCCTCAACCAGTAACCGAGAAGATATCGGTGCTGCTCGCTCGGGATACTCAATTCAAAAGATGCGGATCCTCTCCGCCAAGAACAACTCTGGCGGATAATATGGCGTCATTTACAGGCAAATAGTAATAGGAAGTAAAGATCCAAATACACTCTTCCATTGGTGGCACTCGCGTTGAAAAGTTTATCACGATGTTTTACAAAGTAGTCGACCAACATTCATTTGAAAATACACGGAAGACAGATTTTCTTGAGTTATGGCAGCCGTAGTGAGCTTCTAAACTTTTGGTTGCAAAAGACTACATAGAAAATAGCTGCATCTGAAAATGCCTATCTTCTATTAGTTTTAATTAAGCTGAAAATCCCACTCACTACTGCCTGTTCAATTCCGTTTATTGTTATATATTACCTATCAGTAGTGTAGACCTCTTGTTAGTTGGTTTAGCTAATAGTCATGTACGAAACATAGGGATCTCAGTCATATATTTAAAAGAAGGTCCAATTAGCTGTAATTTTCTAGCAAAAGGTTCTCGATCTTGCAACTAAGTTGGCCTGGAAACGACCAACTCCAAGCTAATCATTTATTAATTAAACCACAGTACTGATTTACATGGCGGGTTCATCTAACGCTGAAAGAATAGTCTGAACCGCAACTTGCCTATTGATAGGTCTTACCTATGATGTCATTGATATCGTGCTTATCATAGTCTTGGGTAGTGTCCTAGAAACAGGACGCTTAGTTACCGTTAAGTTCAACATCTATTTTGGATGACAATGACGACAGTGCTCTATCTATGAGTTACTGCCCCACAAAGAGTATGCACTCTGTTCAGTCATTCATACGTTTTTTTCGGAAGGAAATGCGAGTCGAGCAATAGAGTTCGTGTATAAGTATTATTGTCGTGAAGTTTGGTTAAAGGAACACATGCTTGATGACACGTGTGAGAAATGTGCGACAAGTCGATATGGCGATATAACTTTGATACTGTAGGTATATATAGGTGACTTCGTTGCGTATTCCACAGATACACGTATGGGCTATGTCATTACACTTCATACTTCCCCCGCCTTTGTTTTGCCCTATTCATACGTTTGTACCTGTGAAACTTGAACTCCAGACAAATTTCCGTAAATGGGCATTATTTTTATATATAAAATACAATCTTACCTAAAGAAAGCTCAGCTATATATGTGTGTGTGTATGTGTGTTGAGACACAAACAAATGATATATGCATGAAATTGTTTATTAAACATTTTAGGTAACAGTGAATATTGAACGAAAGAGAAGATTCAGCACCCGTTACAATTGGCTCGTATTAATATCAGCTTTTCTCACGAAAACTGTTCTTATGAGAGCAAACTTTATGACATCTTATGGGTATGAATTCTGATTGTAACAAAATAAAATGTAACCAGAGAGCTGGGGCTCAGCCTGTTAGAACCACAATAGCGCAAACTTTTCATGCCGAAATAACCCCTTTCGTACACTCAGCAGATACGCGATGGGAATTAAGGTACGTTGGTCACCGTAGTGTCCACTGCATCGAAAAGAAAGCACGTCACTGTCGAAGTCGACCACTGAAAGCAACTTATTAATTCCTAATCTTCGGAGACCTTTTAGAGCTGCTTGCAATAATACAGCCGCAGCAACAATTGCTCAATATACTTGGTTCTGTCATCGTTCTGCTAAGAAGCAGGTTCGTCAAGCGACAGTTATCCGCGCTGAATTCAAGTGATTTACAGACCGCAACGTACTGTGTGAAAAGTTATACAGCCAGCGATGACGAACTCTGCAAGCGACGCTAGCGCGACGGACAGAACTCGACTTCGCATAAAGGACATGCACATGGTAAGGGGCAGGGAGAGCTCCTGTCAACACCCAGGCTTCGTCAGACAACAAGACAAGTGAAAGGAACGAAACGGGGCTAGCGACCCCTCAAAGGAACCTGACGATCGAGCAGCTTCCCTTACCTCTTGCCCCAAACCTCGTTTCACGTTGCTGGTCGCTGGCGGTGTTTGATGCGGCGTTCCCTTGTAACGATTCATTGGAGCCTTCTTTTTCTGGTAGTGTGCAGCCTATAAATTTTTCGAATATTTCCGAGTAGAAGAATCTTCCGGCGGTGCCTGCAGAAGCGGTGGGTACCGATGCAGACGGCCTTACTGTACCGTGTAGCAAAAGAGAGGTAACGGTTAATGGCTATGAAATACACTGCGTGAGTGAAGAGCCCCTCCCAATTTGAACGCTGTCGGTGTCCTGAGATAAATAAATCGTTAGTAGGCGAATAGACATATTACACCTGCGATTTGTAAGCTCAGGCGTGTATCCTTTTCAGCTTGCTTCATATTTCTATGGTTTGAATATAAGAACACAACCGTCTAATGTTTTGTGTATCATTTTTTCTCGCTCCTTCTTCTTATGACCTGGAACCGTACTTCGGGCGTTCAGTTGTGTAATATCTATCAACAACATTCGCCGTTCGACCAGGATCATTCAAAAGCACAGGAGTGAATAAATAACCAGGATAGCTTGGGCCTACTAATAAGCTCAGAATTTTCATATCTACTTACGAAATTTAGCACTCGTCATTATTCTAGAATAGATAAATGTATCTACGATATCATAAGTGAAGTTCAGCGTGACTAAAAGAAACAGAATATTTGGAGATAATTGAGGCAATATTGACCAGTGAAACAAACGATGAAATACGTCTAATACAAATTCTGTAATATCACGGTACAATCTATACTTAGTGCAACACCGATTACATAGCCTATTTGGATTATATAAGAATCAAGTTTTAGCAGGCGGTGCAAAACGTGAGCTGTTGCTAAAAGATTAATGTTCGTACTTAAATCATAATATCCGTCTAACGGCATTCACTTCAAAAGCGACCTGATGATTTCATAGAGATTAAAAACGACAGGGCCCTTACCTCTCATATTGAAAATCAAATGAGTCACTGAGCAATATTAAGAGTAAGGTGTGTTTTACAAATTTTGTTTTGCAAAATTTCTCCTTACTTGAAGGCAAATCAAAAGTGTTTTCGGCTAGCCGGAACGTACGTTGTGCCTCTACTCTTGTACATCTTCCGTAGCCTTGTCGATAATTAAAGATCTAGTCCTGTCTTTGTTCATTATGCCTTATATCGATATAATGATACTCAGACCACTGACATTGGAGTGCTACACGCTCTTCCTCCTCCTGGGAATAACGGCAGCATTCTTAGTAAAAGCTGGATCTTGATCCGCTTGTTGGAATCGCAAACGGCCTCTATAATCAGTTCTCGTCAAGCTGGAGTGATGAAATAGAAATGTCGACCCATAGTCTGCTTACAGCCCTTGCCCATGCTACTGAGTGAGTTCGATAAGGCTCTGGCTTCATTCTTTGAAACAATAGGCTAACGCTAGGTACTGTACTAGATTGCAAGAACGAACTGGTCTGAGTTCTTCATACGTTCATACGGGGCGTTTGGGGCCACAATAATACACCTTCTTTTTGGTTATGACGCACTCCTTTAGTGATGCGCAAGCAGCTCTAGGCAAATTTCCGATTAGGTGAGGATTAAGGACAACGCCGAGTGCGAGAGTGTATTCGAGTAGGTACTTGCAACTGGGAAACGCAGCAGCAGTCTTACCGTCACCTTTACCTGTAAACAGATACAGTTACTAGCTGTTGCTCCTCATCATAGATCACATAGGTAGACCCTACCAGATTTCTCCACTGCTGTAGCTTCTGTTTTGGATGGTCCTGAAGAACACCTTGATTACTCATTGGAAACGTCTCTGCTCTCCCACACACTCTGTGTGCTGCTATACCATAGACTGTGGGAACTCGAACTGTAGGTTCTACTCCTAGGAATAGAACGTTTGAACATACTTTTCTTGTTGTAAAGGCGCTGGTGACTTTTCAAATTGTCGCTATTGGATTCCACGGCAGCAGCGAAGTTTTTATAAGTGATACAGTTGCTTTTTCGCCTCCTATGGAACACGCGACGCACATAAACGATAAATGAGAAAGATAGGGAAAGATGAAAAAAGAAAACATGTATTTAAGATGTCTACGGAGTCAGAATGTCTAGAAATATACATGACGGATGAACCTCGAAGTTTTCTTAGGATCTGACCAGTATCTACTGCTTCAGTGAGCTAATCAGGCATTTTGTCCTTCTAGTTAACACGCATAAACACGCTTTCTAAGTTCAGCCGTTTTACTAGACTTCCCTTGTTCCTCTTGTGCGTCTGCAATGTTACATACGTTTTAGTTTTCGACTAACGATGCACGTTCTAGTTTGTTGTTTTGCGTCACTGCGCTAGACCATACCTTCTCATGCCTTTTATATAATACGAATAGTTATTTCGTGCAAATATTCGTTGTGATATATACAGCTCAGCTCGCAAATGATGCAATACGGCCCACGCGGTTCGTGTGAAGTAAACAATGTTTTTTGAGCTTTAAATCTGGATGTTTGCCAAAAGGATTTGCTTCAGATGGATGTCTATTCCTATATAATCTGAAATCTATCGTAGGGAAAACCTACATGGTTGAATTTGACAGGCACTTTATGGTACATAATGATTAGTTTGCATGTTTTTCTTATAAACGTTTTTACACTAATGGGCTCGCTACACGAACTGGCAAATACTAGCTCTAAATAGCCATCGCACGTTTCCAATTCTCATCGGACGAGTGTACAATGGTTATACAACACAACATATAAAACGGCTTACGGCATCGATAGGCCATTCAGTGTGGGAATCCACCAACTTTTAGCCTCCCAGCATAAAAACAAGTACTTGTTATTATGAGCTATTATAAGATTAATTATGGAAGTTGCTGTAGCTTCACTTTACAATGTACAAGTCCATACGGCTACGATCTTTTCCAAATCGTTTCTAACAATTTTACTGGCTTTTAAACCGGTGGCCTCAAAGTGAGTTATTGGGGCTAATGCGCATCGAAGCTCATCAACAGATGGTTTTCCTTTTAGTACGAGGACAAGGGAAGTAGTCCCATACGAGACTGAGATCCGCCTAATGGACTGACCCTTTCTGAGATAATCGAAGCCGTTTAAAGCACTCATTTAATTAGAAAATCATAACCTTATGTATATATATGCATATATAAACTTTGTTTATATTGTGGGAGACTCTTTTTCTCCAGCACGTTATTGTCAGCTCTCTCCACATGATATTTTTGTAATTATGGTTAGTGGTGAAGGAGTCGATTATCGGTGGCAAGCAGTGATGGTGAAACTAAATTGATATTTCCGAGTAGAAGGTATTCTTAATAAGGAATAACCCCAATTATATAAAATGCTGTTGGATAGCATCTTACTTGTACGTGGACTGATCCAGGGGAGATAGTTCGAAAGCAAGAAGAGACAGAAGGATAGATAAAGCATGCATGCTAATGCAACCCACGAGGCACCACGTCGCCATGTTTGTGCTAGTTGTCAGTTATGATTTATAGCTGCTGGGATGCTTGGGTGCGACGAGAAACTACTGCAAGAGAAGGGCGGCGTAAGCCTCTAGTGAGACGGTTAGAGAGGAAGAGAGAGGGTCAGGATGCCGGCCGGTCGGACGGGGCTCGAGCGATGCAAGGGCAGCCTTGATGGTCGGCCCAAGGGCTTTCGTTGGATGTTGTTGTACGTGATCGAGTGACAGCGCGCGGATTCCTCCTACGACATCAAAATCATCCTCTATTTGTCCCTTGTGACAGAAAAGCCTTCCCCAATTTATGTGTGACTAAGTGAAAGTTGGACCTCCCCTCCTATTGGAGTCAAAAAAACCAGCAAGAACCATTGCCGCAATTCCCGTTTTTCTAGTTGCTTATGACACCAACGCTTAAATTCAGTCAGCTTTCACTGCTGTGGCTGCTGCTACTGCTGCTTATGCTAAATAGTTGCACTGCAAAGAGGGTTTGATTTTCCTTCCATGTTAACCCCTAGCACTTCGTAAAAGCATGGGTGTTTTCAGGTTTCCCTATTTTATGGTTGGGCGTCGTTTTCGCTTTCACTCACGTTCTCTTTTTCACGATCTCTTCAGTTGAGCAAAATACGGCTGCCCTATTCTACCTTCATTCGCTAGCTAGTGGGCAATTCTTGAAAGAGGGAGAAGAGGTCGTTGAGAAGTAGGAAAAGCCACCGACCGGCCACAAAAGCCAACGCACTCGTTGTACGCGACCGGCTGCTCTTGTCATAAATAAAAAATAACCTTGCGCGTGGTCCACCTAGTCAACCAGCTTCGAACCCTGGAACGTTGTTCCCGCACGCACTATTTTCCCGTTTGTTCTGACGCCGCTGTCCAACTCACCCAGCCCGAGCAGTGCTTTCGAACGACATGCGCAACCTCAGCTGGCGCTGCCTGTTCTATACCTCTGCCATTACCCCCGCACCCCTGCTGCTAGCCACCCGTCCGCTTGCCCCGTTTAATGCAATGGCTCATACGGCGTCGCTCTGTTTGCTCGCTGTTGTGTCCAAGGAACTTCCGACCCATCGCGTTCCCTGAAGCCCAGCCGTTTGATCGCTTGAACGACGGAACGCTGAAAGTTGGCGTCGATGGCAGCGGCGGCATCGACGGTGCTTGAAATGCTTTTGCTATGGCAGCCAACGGGCCTTAGCTAGTCCACGACGCCTGGCCTGACAACGACAAACTAAAAAAAAAATCGCACAGCTGCGCCCGCCACTGTGGACTCCACTTGCGGAGTCATTCACTCTCGTTCTTTTGCTTATTCTGACACGCACCCTTAATCGCTTACATACCACCCATCAAGAGGACCAGTAGCTGAGTGGGATAGAAAAGGAATAAAAAAAAAACTTAAGAAGAAAACTTTAAGAAAAGAAGAAGCCGATAGAAAGCTGCCTTCACCAGTCTGTGGCGTGATGATGGAGAGCAAAGGAAGACTTTCCAGGAACGATGGCTATTTAAAAACAAGTGAAAAGTGGGAAAGCGAGCCCAGACAATGGTAAGGAGTAGCTCCATAAGCACTAAAAGAAGGGGCGACCACTTTTGTGACTTTGAGACGACGGCTGTGTTAACGACGGCGGAATGTGAGACGCTTAACAAAACAGATAAAACAGACAGAAAGCGAAACAGCATGGAGATAAATAGTTGCTTCTGAGAAAACAGAGTTGCGGTAAGGAGTGCGGGAACAATCACTACTACCCAGTAACCACCTAATTGTAAGCTCCTGTGATGTTGGAGGTCACGGTTGACTCATGGCATGCTCGCGCCTGGAAGAACTTAATGACGCCTAACAAGATCAGGGCACAAGCACCTCAGCAACCTTGCATTCGATATTATCACTGCTACGAAACTAGGCTACAACGACCCCAAAAGGGAGAACTTGCGGCTTGTTGCCCGCGACCGTAGTCTCGTATGCGCCAGTCGCATTTCTCATCCGTACGCAACGCTGTTTTACCTTATAATACGTCTGTGATAGCTTTGGCGATTTTTAATTTTCACAGTTTCCGGTTGTAGGAGAAGTGGACGATCAGTTAATCTGATGCAGTTTTGGCTTCCTTCACCTGCTCGCCGGAGGAGCCTGATAGACCACTGTAGTGGCGTCACACGGCGCATTTATATATGTATAGGCGCATCCTGGCAGAATAGTTAGCCCTAGATAACTGGCAGTACTATAGAAATCTCACGCCTGAGAATCAAATGCATCTTGTACCTTACTCACAACTGCACTTGCTTATTCAGCTTTGTCTGACTGGTTGTTTTTCTTTAATGCATGTACAATATATCTTAATCGACAAAGAGCAGTTCAATTCTTATAGATGCAGACCAATAGTAGAATTACGCAGTTTGAACAAAAGTGATGATTGACCAGAGACTGACGCAGCATCTCAAATGATCTTTTTTGTGATCATCAAGCTTTTAATGCTGAATAAAGGCTTTATTATTATTATGAGACTTAATTAAAATGGCATAGCCTGGCATCACAACTGGCCATTTTGCTTTATAAATCGAGTGGGTTACTTTTGATGTTCTTTGTATGTAGGTATTTGTATGCAAAAATTCGAAGCATCCGGATTACCGGAAAAAGCAATCCGGTATGAATCCGGATTATATCTAGCGTGCTATTTAATTATACGTCGTCCAAGAGCTTAAAAATCTAGTAAATATTCTTTTGTCCAATGGAATGGCTATTTATAGATATGCATGGATCCAGCATATCCCTTTCGAGATTATAAAAAAAACCTGTCCGAAATGTAAATGGAACGCATCCTTAAAATTTAGCTGAAGATAGGCACTGCATTTGTAAGAAGAATTACATCATATGATTATATTTGATATGCTTTGTTTCACGCTAATTGCGTGCTTAAGTACAACATATGTACATACATTAAAGTCAAAAGTATGGATCCGCAGGTGTATCAAATGTGACCTGAGTGCGCAGCGACTATGGCAGATAGGCCTATACGTTAGGCACATGTGCATTGACAGCACAATACAGCCAATATTCAGCCTATAATCCCAAGACTCATCAAAGTGAAAAATGGTACGGCAGCGTTCATTAGTAAGGGCACAAATCAGGAGCCACACCGTATCATAGAGGAAGTGAACATTCTTTTCTGGTCATTTATGGCACTATAAGCATCCACTGCATCTATGACAGTAACAAGCTATTAAGAGACAAACTAGTACCGCTGTCCCAATTGGTAGTATTCTTGTCCAACTTGTAGTAGAGTAGTGTTCCTAATTGCTACCGCTATCCACGTTATCGTGTAGGTCAAGAAAGGGTCCCTAAAATGTATTGATAGGTGCCAACGAATTCCTCGTGAATGATTCTTCATATCCAATAATGCCACTAAACTTGGTTTTATGCGAACAGGACCCATTTTTTTGAAGAATAAGCAACAGTATGAGGCCATAATGATGTATTCAATTAAATGTATTTTTATTCATGTGTCCACCTAAATTAAGTCGAAGGAATTTAAGGTTCCAAACTTAAATCATAGTAAACTGCAACAAAGAAACGGAGCAACACTTTATTGTTGCGTCAGCTCAAAGCAAGGCGATGGAGCGCGCTGTCCCTTTGTCCCTAGCGAAAGGAAACCCTGAAAAAGAGAGACAGAGAAGGAAAAACACAAAGATAGAAAAAATATTGCAGCTTACGAAGGGCAAGTAAGCGACAGGCGGCCAGGTACGAGGTCTCGTCTCAAAGCTCTGTAGGGATTCATTGTTATTTTCAACGATTACCCTTTTTACTTACTGAATCTTGTTGGCCGGAACTTGTATCGCTGCTCGTTTAAGTGCTAATTTGCACCGTCTTATTCCGCCTGCCTTTTTTAGACTGCGTCGCAACCTCTATTTCTCGATTTCACCCAGATCCAGTTCCCATTTCCGTCTAGATCATCATAGACTCCGCGTCTTCTCTTTGCAGACCCAACCCTTTATTGAGCCGCCCTCATTTATTCCTCCGCTCTCCTGCTTTTGGATTTAGTATGCTTCCACAATTGCATTCGCGTGATACGTCTCCATTCACGCCTTAAACCATCTATGACGATTAATTTCTTTCCAAAGGAGACAACTTGAAAGAAGAATTTTGGGGAAATGGGTCGACTGTACTATTGAGACAATATGATCTCGCGCATATGGGCGGTGTACCGGCAGCAGAAAGCGCAACGAGATTTTTAAAAGCCGCGAGATTTTTCGTACATTGCCTATTAATGCCTCTCTAGTATATATTCGTATTTCTCAGCGGACCTCATGCATTTTTTTTGACTCGCTAGGAAGCAAATAGACGTCTTAAAAGGCAGCATATAGCAAGACAGCTCGTCTGCTATCGTTGCTGCTGTTATCATAGCTCAACACGGCGTGACATCTTGGTCTAACGAGAATTTTTAGTACGAACTTAAACCCTGCTGCCATAGGGAAAAGCGTATGCTTGTTAGAACAGAATGCTTCTCTTTTTGCTTCCGTGTTAGCTTTCAAGCTGATGCTACTATATGTTGCATGCTTCAAGATGCTGGATTGATTCTGTGATAGCATAGAAAAAGTGATACTTTTTCTCGCTACTAGTAATTACCTAGCCAGGACAATCTAGGTTAATCAATTAAATAACAGATCAGTAGAATTAAATATATACATTGTGACGAAGGGTGAGCAGGTTTTAGAAACTTAAACCGTTTTGACATGTTTGTCCTGGACTGTAGGGGGAAAAAATACGGCGCTGCGGTAAATTGGGATATTATTAGTATTTGAAGCTCATTAAGATCAATCAATGTAGGCTATATACTACTTCGTCAAGTGTAAGTAGTTCGGTGCTTGGGTTTATCCAGATTCTGTTGAATAATATAAGCATTCCTTAAACATGGCATGAAGCTTTTAATGATTCCGTGAATTTTTAAGACTTCGCGGTTCACCGTCATTATTTTGACGTACTCGTCTGCTTGACTCGATTCATTCTACTTTACTGAATTTCATAATCTTATTTACGCATTATCGTCCCACATCAGGGGGTAGCGACACCAAGTTCCAATGAATGATATTTTTTTCAGTGCATCGACCCAAGGAATACAATTGGGCACAAACAAGCGATTGCTGTGCCCATTAGAAAAAAATATGTCTACAAAAGACTATAGTACGCGACCTTTTTTACGACCAACTACCTAGCTAGACTTCTCCAATAAGCAGTATATATCTTCATTTAGTAGAAGACCACCAATTAGCACAATACACAAATGTGTCACTTACATGGCCAGTAACGTTATTTGCCTAAGGTGCTAATTCGTAACAAGGCGCGTATTGAAGGTTTGCTGTCTGAAAATGTACAATGTCCTATGCCGTCCATTCGAGGAAAACCACTCGGCTTTTTTGAGATTTTATTTAGGAACTCGCTGTAAAACAGGCCTAGTTGCGATGACGTCACTTAAAGCCTCATCTGTATTGATCCTACTCACCTGGTTTACCTGAAAGAACACCAAAGGTACAAGGAAAACATTAGAGATCTGTTATAAAAGATGGGTAACAAAAACAAGGAAGCGATTTACATATGAGAAGAATGTCTAGTTGCACGCTAATTCAATCGGGAACTTCTTTTAAAAACAGTGATTGCCTATTTAATTTTCCTTTACTGACCTTATTGATCTAAGATCATTTTATTCCAGCTTATAGGTATTACCACTGTGCAAAGAGATGAGCTGCAAAGGTATAACCCAATAAGTATTTGTTGGATAATGATTTTTTTGTAAGTTGTTTGTAAAGTTCTTAACTGTGGCGATAGCTCGCAGAAATGCGAGGTATTTAAAGAAGAGCTGATATGCAATTATGCGTACAACGAGACAGGAAAGAGCATAGATCACTGGTAAGCGCGCAGTCTAAAAGCCAAAAGTTTTATAATTTTTTTTCGAACATTCTGTTTATAATTCTATACCACTTAAGATACCGCATAAGTTTACAACTAGCAGTTATTCGGGATGACACAATCGTATATATATATATATATATAATTAAACAACACTCTCTTAGCAGAACGCATACATTAGGCAAACTCTTGAGTATCCACCTTTAATGCGATTTCAGTGAAATATATATTTACCCAAATTATACATAACAACATAAAAGTGTTTATCTTCATTTTATTTACTTCATTGTAGGAAATTTTCTTACTGTTGTATGTGCGAAGCAATAACAATCTCTGAGAGCTGTGCATACCGCTCATTGTCTGTTTTCCTTACTCAAACTGTAAGTTGTCATGAACAAATTATCCGGCTTGAAGCTACAATTACACGCATATGGCTGGCAGTTTAACGTAGTTTAGGGCCACATTGCCAATGGCCCAGATATGTCACCGCCGACAGACGTACAGCACGTCCCTCAGATACGAACCTTTAGGCCTGCTCACTTCCATTTAGGTCTGTTCTGGTAAATCTGAGTCTTTGCTGGATTTAACTGCTCGCCTCTGGCTACTTCACCACCTCCTTTGCTCCCGTCGTTGCGATAAGGACAAAACCTCTGACCGCTGGACCCCGTAAAGGGTTCGAAGAAAACGATTTACTAATTCGTAAATGCGAATAAGCATATCTATATTTAAAAGCGTTGCTTTTACTTAGAGAGCGTGTCATATAGAGAAGCATGCTTTTTAGCTCACTAAGAGAGATAGATTAGCTTAGTACGATAAATTAATGATCTTATAAGTATATCGTGTTTCTTCAGTAATACTGATTTGTATTGATTACTTAAGAAAACTCTTGGTGTGCGATAGAATTTGAATGGCTTTGCAAGTTTCACAGAAATTACCTGTAGATATTTCTTGATTACTCCGATTAAGGTACACAAAAAACAAAATTACTACAATGAGTTTAAGACTACTATTTTAGCTTTTGCACGCTTTCCTTTGATTTTTTTTGTTATAGATTATATAGGGCCATACAATTAATAGAGTACTACGGTCATTTTTCATCACATAATTTGTATACATAAAGAAATTTATTGGTATAGCCTCTGTCAAGGTTGTAAAATATAGTACTCTACAAAGGGTTAAAGGAAGCGCAAGTAGTATTGGTCTGACAGCTAGAAAACCTTCTTTCTACTCGACCTGAGTTACTCAGGTCATGGCAACAACGTGCGGTTTACGTTATATGAAAGAAACAGGTATTCCGACGAGACATGTAATCGCTGATGGATCCACACGGGGGCGGGTTGACGTCAGCTAGGGTGCTAGTACACCGTACCAAGAGGAGCGCGCTTTGACTAGTATAGAATGATATCCTACTTTGCAGCTCAAAGGTTAAACGAACGCAGCGCCTCCATAGCGTCCCGTTAACGGCTCTTAGTGGATCACATAGGGATGATTGGCATGCAGAAGAGCGAACGAGCACGGCGTGACTCTTGGAATCATATGAATGGGGGCAAACTTCTTCGGAAGGACACAGACCCACCAAACCATTCATTCGGCCATTGAGTAGAGGAACAGAACAGGGTGGCGGAAATCCCTGTCCAGCAAGCAGTATCGTATCGAGCTTAGCCAAAACAAATGCCACATTCGATTCATTCTTTCTTTCATAGACGACGCGAGTGAAGCTAAACATGGCTCTGCGGCAGCAACGAACAGAGAATACTGTAAGCTCTGTGGGAGCCTATGCGGCGCCACCAAGTAAGCGGTACAGCTAAAAAACGTTGCTGACGACGGCTGAAAGTGAGAGGAACGTAAGAGAAAAATCGCACTGCATAAATTTACACTTTGCCTCCCCCATGCTTTCTATCCGCGTCTAGCTTTAGAAGCGAGATCCGCCCCGGCGGGGTTTTCTTTTGCTCACTTGTCTTCGTCCTCATTCCCATCCTTCCCTGCCCTTCTGGGTCGTTGACTGTCGAGTCAATGACGCTTTCCGACTTCTCTATTGCCACAAACGCCACCGTCGCTTCAGTCTTCTTATGCTCCACCCTAGTTCTTTGAGTAAACCTAGGGAGTGGTCGGTACAACAAGACGGCTACGCCAAGACGAACAGCAGGAGTAGCAGGCGCAAAGACGATTAAAGAAAGAGAAAAGGGCCTTTTTCCAGCGGTTCACGATTTGTCCACGCACCGTATAGGGCGCAAACGCTTATACGATGTGACGGCGTTGTGGGGTTGTGGTAGTGGTGGTGAAGAAAAAGAAAGTTAGGAAGGAGCTCGTAAAGGAGAAAGAGTGGGCTCGTTTGCAAATCCGGGTCCTACTGGCCCCTAATCTTTGCTGGTCTGGCTTTTACGTTGGACAAACGCCCACATTCGAATCGTTTATTGCTTGCGTCGCATTGTCACTCGCCTCCGGTCAAACAGGGCAAGAGCTTCTTTGTGGCGCAAACAAGTTTCCCTGAAATAGAATGCCTCTTTTCAGCCTTTCCCAAAGATGTGCGACCAGAAAGACAGCTAGCGAGGCAGGGCAAGTCGGGCCGGTCTTGGCCAGGCTGGAAACACCGGCCAACACAGCTGTAAGTAACCTTACCGTTTATCCATTGGCCGATCTTGGCTAGACCCTAGATTAAATACGAGTGTACGCCACAGTGATAGCGGCTTTCGGCCAACGAGCCCGCCAGTGCGTAGCGGCTATACAACAACTGTAACTGCAGTGATTCACTGAGATAACCACGTTAAACTGCCACTTAATGCGAGCCCACGACGATAGGCACTGAATTGTCCATGGAGCCTCTAAACTACAGTCATCAGTTAACCAATAACTAGCAGACCAGCAACGTGTGCCGAATTTTGCTATTTTCCTTTGCGTTTCGTTTTCGACAATTACATTAATAACTCGCAGATATAAATTATTTACTATTGCTTCCGTTTGCTGGCTACAGCGGGACGGCACTAACTGCGCCATCAAATCCAAACGGGGTGGAAAGTAGAACGAAGAAAGAAGAGGCTAACGAATAAGAGAGCTAAAAGCAAGCGAAAAAGAGTTTTCTTAAATGAGACAAATCAGCCCACATAAAGGATGTACTTCCTTAATCCCCCAAACGCACTGTATACTCTCCCAATGTTAGTAGTTCGTGCCCAATCTATCCCTTCACTTTCAACTCATTGATGATTGTGACTTATGCATATAGCGCCCAGCCAGTTGCCTAACCGGGAGAAGTAACCATTTATTAAGGCGGTTCCATGTACATGTCATTGTACTGTCGTTTTCATACACGACAGATTTCTGATTTATACGTAGAGACTAAGAGCTCTACCAGGACAGCACCTCAGTCAACAGACAATTCGGGCCTGCTTTTTTTCTAAGTTTGTGCGCCTGCTTTTGCGACGTTACAGTGTTAATTACTTTAATTGCTCAGAAGACGTGCGATAGTTGCCATCTTGGCATAAGGCAGTAGGTGTGCGTACAAGTTCACCCAAGCTATACAGCTCAATATTTTGTATCCGTCCACATTTATTGAAAACTATAAAATCCGCACCCTACCAGAATTGTTTTTCAAGCCTTATAAATACACACTTCCGTGGTTATAAGGAACTAAAACAATACTCTTGTGTGTGTGTGATCCTTGACAGAGACCTACAATTCAACGAAACCAGCTTAGTGGAGCCTACATGCGGACCGTGTCCAACGCAAACAGGTCGAAAAACTCCATACTTAAATTTACGAGGAAAAATAGCACGCACTTGGTTTTAGTCAACTCGAGTCGACGAAAGATCGGTCTTATGTTCTGGTTCATGCGATTCAACCTAAAATCAGCCGTTTGGCGACCAATAGGTCATTTTGAAAGAATCCGTCTGATTAAATGCGTGACGGCGGTGCCGGACGTAAAACTCGGACCATTTCATTTTAGGTTCTTTTAATAAACTATACAAGGTCGTCATACTAAACATTTAAAACGAGGAAAATTTCAGTTGATCTACACCCCTCAGTGGAAAAACATATTGTGATACATAGATTATCTTACATTATTTACACTATTATTTTACAACACACTCGTTTGCGAGAGAGCATAAGGTAAAAAAAAAGATCTATATACCTTAGATTCAGATGATTGTCCTTTGTAGAAACGCATAAACTCAATTGTTGTTGACTGACCTAAGTGTTTGTGCGGTAGGGCGTATATTGGCATTCTGTTTAATTCTAATTATGGAAAAGGTACTCGCCGCAATGAAAGGACAAATGCTTTAACAATATGTATATATTGGTTCCATCGTAACGATTACAGCAACGTTTTTACTCACGTTCGTATAAGACAGTCTTCCATAATCACGGATAGCTACGTGCTACCGGGAATAAAGTCCAGTTAGTTGGCCACCGATGCATGCCATTTCATTTGATTCATTCAGAGTTTGCGAGTCAAGCGATATGTAAGGCCAATTCACTCGAGTGAGACAGGCGCTGTAGAGAGTAAATGTATATGTACAAGGCCTCAAAAAACTAGTAGTTGAGTTAGCATGCTGACTAGTTTATTATATTTAAATATAGCGTTTTCCTTTTTTTTTTTGTTAAGAAGCATTACCGATTTCTCAGCAATCGTCAAGAATTGCTTCTGTATGTCTAGTGAAACGAGCAAAGATCATATTGGATTATTTTGTAATAAAAAAAAAAATAAACCTTTTATAGAGTCTTCTGGCTTGACTCCAGTGCCCATTTTTAGTTTAACGCTAATAGTCAACAAGTTCATATCAGTGCTAAAGGCACAAAGCCATAAATCGGTTGAGGAAACACAACCTACATTGAATCGTTTCTTTTCCTTTAGGAACAGTTAACCGCAGGCCGATTCGCTCATTGCGTCGCCAGATTGACCGTTATATTGTCGGCTGACTATTTTGAGTATATGTGCAAAGCAAACGCATCAAGACCTTTTCCTTCTCTACTAAGCCGTTGTTTCAAACAGCTGCCAATTTTGTGTGCGGTACGTCCACTACATCGGTTAGTAACTTGGTCGGCAATTGTCATCGAGAACGTACAAAAATAGGTTGTATTTTAGCACTACCAATCGCCCTTCTGCGAGCAACACGCATTGGGGCTTTACCTTAAGCCCTCGCTCTCCTTTCACGCCCTTGTCATGCCGTTTTTCGATCAGAAAAGGGGCCCTTCAAGTCACCATCAAAAATCAGATTCTACTTTGTGGTTCCGGTTCTGGAATAGCCGGACGCTCACTTCAGAACAATGGGCCATCGAAAAAACGTAAGAGCAAGTATCTCGCTTTTTCAATTTGCGCGCCTTCGCTGTGCTAGTGTTCTGCCCAGCCCACCATCATTCAGCGCCACTATTTTAAAGAGGATCTTGTACTACATATATCCATACAGCCAAAGTCTGTTCGGGTTGTGATAATAATGATGACACGATAATACGAAGAAAGAAGGAGCCAGCACATTGTTCAGAACATTTCTGCCCCTTTCTTCTTCTTCTTCTCAAAATCAAACACTTTACGCTTACAAGTCCTCTCCAGTTGTCCCGGCATTGCAGAATTCGTTACACACCCTTACAGCACTAGCATTAGGAGTATTCGAAGAGTTTTGTCATTGCTTAGGAAAAACCGTGCGTCATCAAACGCTCAGATTTGGAGGCTCGCCTTCATCGTTTAAACCGAACGCGCGCGGTCGGCTCCTTTTGGCTCCTATTCGCAAGCAGCGGCGGTAGCAGCAGTCTTGATCGCGTCGGCAAGTACAGTCCTGTTAATTAGTTAGACAGTTAGAAGGGAATGTGCCGTCCCCTAACGGGCTATTATTTACGCTTTTGGTGTAGTTTCTATCCTAAGAAACTATCTTCGCACAAATGAAAAACGCGATACAATTAACTCCGTGAGCCTCTATGCTAACGTACGTTCAGTTTGCATTTCATTCCGCCTTAGATCTCCAAACATCGGGCTGAAATCTCACTGGCTTTTGCACGCATCCAACAGTTTAGAGATCCCTATACGGCAGGACAGGCGCCCTAGGATTGTTTGGCATGGGAATACGGCGGTACAGAGTCGCACCCAGACAAATCGACACTCCAAGAAATAGAAACTCCTTTTACTATAGGACTACGAATCGTTGGACCCACGCAGTTAATTAGGACTCGAGAAGGTGCAAAACCACCAGCGGATAAGAATCTTTAACGCCTGATACTTTGTGCTTTGGCGCTGTTGTTTGGGTGTATTAAGTTAAACGGCTGACCACGTTAAATGATACCTTGTACATACCATTATTAGATAAATTATCCATAAAGAAACTGTTACTTTTTTTTACAGTTATGGTTATTCGGGTGTATATACATATATACATACGATAGCGCATCGTTCCTTAGGCTTCGGACATGCACATACTAATAAACTGATGCGCGCAACTTCCATTGTATTCTACAAGGCTAGAGACACGCTGTATAGATAAGCAACTAGCAGTGACAGCGTTTAACTTACTCCATTTTCAATACTTATGCTTGCTTGCTTACTTAAAATGCAGGCCGAATAACTGATAATAGAGTAGTACATTAAGATGATTCCGTATTTGTTATAGCAGTGTATTCTTAAAATGTTCGAGCTTTAACTTCTGGCAATAATAATAAAAACATGAACATTCTCTGTTATTAGACGTAAAAATCTCTGATAGTCAATAATTGCGATTCAAATTATTAAACGATATACATTAAACACTATGAATATCGTAGCAATATAAAGCTATCCCAAGGTCGTCAAATGAAGGTTAAATGAGGCACAGCGTACTTCTTCGTTCTTCGAAGATTTCTGCCGATAAGCGTTGCTGACTTGGCAAGTAAATAGCCTCCTTTACCATTGCTGCAGGAACAAAACCGTCGTCTAAACAAATTCGCTGTCAACTTTTCCGTCACGCGCGCTTGCTTTGTGTTTCTGTGAAACGCTCGGACAAACGGCGCGCAGACAGCCAGTCCTGGCTAGATCAGCAGAATTAAACAAAGTCTTTGTGTACGAATGACTTCACGACCTGCTAACGTTCACTTGGTATCCTGGACAGACAACCTGTACCGCGTGGATTTTTGTGCTTTATGCAGCAGTCATAACAACTAAAGAGTTAGAGTGCGAAGAGGAGCAACAGGACCGCAGACAGACAGCAACAACATTAAGAGGGATAACGATAGGATTTGACTGTTTGCGTATTTGCCTTCTTTTCTGCTTCCAGCAGATACAACGACACAACATAGCATGGCCCATAGTACTTAATCCGGGTGTACCATATTCCACAACCCTCTTTCTCCTCAATAAAAAGACTTCAATTGTCACCTTCGTTTTTTGTTCCCCGCAACTACTCATTCTAGTCGAACAAATCCCTTAGAGGACGGTGCAGTTCTGTGATTGAACAAGGGACGATTACGCGGAAGAGAACGGACTATAGATGATGTTGATGCCGGCGGTGTCAGCATTGGGGCCTTAGCGGAAACAATCGAATGAACGGTAATTCTTTGTTCGCATCTCGGCTGCAGCCTTGCAATCTCGCACCTACCGCTGTAGGAACGCTGCATTCCAGCAACGAAATGTTGCACGACACGCAACGGCAGATGGAAGCATGGTCTGAAAGACAGGGCTAAGAGTGAGATAAGAAGGCCAAAGCTCTGCTGAAAGGACACATGGTATGGCCAAAAACTGCTACGTATATACTGTCATCATGGTACAACGCTGTGCCACGAGCAGAAACTTAGAGAGTTCCTTGTGTTACTCATCTCATCATCAAGGTATTTACACGGACCATATAGGATGGCCCTTAAGCAACCAATACCTACTAATATTGTAGGATGTTTCCACTATCAAATAATGGTGGCCGTAATCCGCATCTTCAAAAGCGAAATGAGACAATAATCTTTGGGTCTCATGACTGTCTATTTGACATACATACCCAAATGTTGAAATCTAGTCTTGGAGAAGGCGTTGAATAATGGGATACAGACTGTTATCTCAGCTTGATGACTTCTCTGTGTCTCGAGTCATAGGTTCAGTATCGCCGTTAGATACTCCATCAGGCGGCTGGATCCCAGCACGAAACGAGGTGTATCTACATACGTGTTCAAATCTAGACCACAATGTGTCTTTAAGCTTGATAATCCAAAATCTGTATTTTGCGCTAATATTGCATTGCATTTCCCTTGGTTCCTATTTCTTTCACTTAAATGTACTTCCAGTAATAGTTAATGTTTTCCAAAATTATATAACTTGCGGTTAAAAGTGTTATATTATTGATCCAATAAAACCCATTGTGTCATGCGTCTGGGCTTCCTGCATCTGTTAGTTCTTAAGCGAAGCTTGTGAAAATCGCGAACATTTACGCAACAATAGTTACGGACCTCGTTTTTGTGTTGTTTCTTTACAGCAAGCGACTGTGTACTTTACTAAACTTTCGAATATGAGCTTTACAATTAATTAAGGACGTTAAGTTGCGAAAAAAACAGCTTTTGATTTTTTTCGCATGACTTTATGATTTGCGAATATTCCGATTTCGTTTAATGAATGAAAGCCATAAAAACTTAAACAAAAATACTAGAGTGCGCAACTCTGGATGCTCTGTGTGTACCTATTTTGTGTAGCATTGGAAGTTCGGCGAGCTGCTTGTTCTACCGGGTCTGTGCTGGCCCGCTACTCTTCAAATGAAAAATAGCTCTTTCTATAGAAAAACTAGCAAACTCGTTATGGCGTACAACGATGACGTAACGATTTTGGCAACTTGAACGAAGATCAGCTATTACCCAACTTTTACGCGGCGGGCAAACCGTTGCGGAGATTATGAACTTCTTCGGCCACCCTAAATTGACAATCTACTATATTGCAAAAGAGTGTGCAACTGCAGAGAAAACAGAAGCAGCTTTTAGGACAGCACAACGAAAAAATCTACGACAGAGAATGAATGGTACAGACTCCGAAGTTAATCGCTATCTTCCAAAAACGTATTTCTAATAATCTTTACGTTTCGATCAGGGCGGTAGTGAAAGAATACGTGATTTGACAGATACACGTCATATGTCATGAAAATAAGAGGATTTTCCGGAAGGGCAATAAGACCAAGTAACTTGACCAGCATTATTTGCTATTCAATTCTCTCAAGAATGAGGTTTTATCTTTGATAGAAAAATAGATCCCAGAAATAATAGCCGGGTTGCTTACAACCCAGAAAATATGCCTATTGTGGATAGAAGCAACTTTTTGACCGAAGTTTATTCTCTGAGTACAATGTGCAGTGACGAAGAAATCATGGCATCGTACTTCTTCCAGAAAGGCTAATGCGTCACTAACGAGGTCTATCTGCATATTCTACGAACTATCGTGCAGCCGAGGATGGCTAGAATGTTTGAAAAAAGACCATACGTTTTCTAACAAGATGGAACGGATGGCATTTCCCAACTCTGGCTCATACCTCAAACTCGGCCATTAGTACTGGGTTGGTCGCGTACAGCAGTACGAGCATATTCTGAAATGAGCAAATATGGCCGCCAAACAGTATACCCGTTGGAATGATATGTACGAAGCGCTATCGTGGAGAGTCCAACGAGTCTCAATTACGACGTCGAGCAGGTTGGCCGTCCTGTCAAGAAGACATTTGCAAGCTTAGAAAGGGAACATTTGAAACGAGCCTGTTAGCGGTTTAGGATCTCTCCTAAAATCTAACCTAACCGCGATGAATGGTAATTACATTGAACAATGACAACCGTCACAAATGACATTTGTGACGGTTGTTATTATTCAATATAATATATAGTGCTAGTTTTGATGTCAAGGATACTTTGTTTCAGCTTTCAAAATTTAACTCGCGGTGTCCTGAGTAAAATCAGAATCGCAATCATCGTTCCATGACCATGACAGCGATAAGGCCACGGAAGCAGAGAAAGCATTTCAGTTTAGGTACAGTTCCCTGTTTATAGCTGATCTGCATAGAATGTGAGTGTTCTTATTTTATCTTTTCTGTCTTATTATTAACAAGGGAAGTGCTAATAGGGCATATTGTTACACTAAAATACCGCCTTTTGATATATATAGTGACTTTCGGCAAGGACTATTGTGTGCCTTCTAGACGTAAAGAATGCAGGTTTTCTTCAACCAGCTGGGACATATGTACGTGTAGTGCTATCAAGACAAGTGCCATATATACGCAAGCAGTAGCATTATCAGCGGTAATTGACCCTCGGACTACTCGCCAGAAAAGAATCTGCTTTATGTAGCCCAACGTTATGTTGCCTAAGAAATGTAAAGCTGAGACTGTCCCCGAAAGCACCTACTTTACGGGATATTTGGCTCAAGACCGTTCCAAAACTCGTAGCTAATGTCTGCCTTTAAACACTCGTAGTTTCAAACTTTCCGATTAAATTTTCTACCTGGAAAAAATAACGGGAAATAAGCCATGTTTACTAGCAATTTAAAAACTCGAAATTTCATTCAGCTTTAGTTTAGTAGATCTAAATAAATGGTCCGTCGGTTGTACAGTTAACTTTCTCCTATTGTTTCCACTTCGAACTTACATCAGCAGGCGGAAGTGAGTATGGAGCGTGAAGTTTTGACGCTGCAACAACTAATACTCGTTGTCAATCGTTTCATGGCGGTAGATACAGGAAATACAAGTGCCACACTTTGTCTCTATCGTTGCCACTTTCAAGGACCCTTCGCGGCGAACAGCAGACAGCACTGTACAAGAAGCAATGTAAGACAGAGCTTGTTCGAACAGAACTCGTTTCCGCGAACAAAGGAATAATTTGGAAAGATTGTTCACACGGAGACGCGCTCTTTTGCCGTCCAACGACGCTCTATACGGACGCCCACCCGCCGGCCTCCTTCAACAACCTATTCTCCGTCACCCTAACCCGCAAGGTCCCCTAGTCCAACTATCCCATATTACTTTCCTTTCGGTGGCTCCGATCCTGGCCAGGCGAGGCTGAATCAGCAGTACGCATCGACTTCGTCAACCGCTATTCGTAAACTAGCGAGGCACTTGTTATGGCAGCCACAGGAGTAGTGGCGAACCTTTTCAGCGAGAGAGTGCTTTTTTTACCTCTTTCCTTCAGTTCGTTTGGCCACTGGATACTGGCCGGTCCGCTCAGCAGCCGTATCTTATTCCCCCCGCGTCCTGTCAGATCGACCGAAAAGGCGATACGGAAAGGCGATACGGAAAGGCGATACGGAAAGCCGACGACCGGCTCCCGATGAGCGAACATACCAATAAGTAGTCTTATGCGCCACGCCACAACTTCACCACGGCTATTGAACAGCTGGGGTGTGGAGGTGACGGAAACGAACACTTCTTGAGAACTTCTGGCCACCACTTTTATGTCAGCGAGTGGCACCTTGCCTCTTTCGCTAGCAGATCGCCGTCTGCATTACGGCTGTTGCCGGTAGCTGACTAGGCTGAGGCTACCAGCATGGCTGTTCACCGATTGAGCAAGAACCTGGACGACATGACTCATGATATGCTAAACTCGGTTTGAACTAAGCTGACATGACTCGTACGCCTTATTCTAAATTTCTTGCGGTGTCAATGGCTTGGAATACTAAGTTGAGAGTCTTGCAAAAATAAAAATATAAATGAAGTTTATACTTCATTTAACGGATGAACGAATCCCGTTTAATAAAAATCGACAAAATGACCAGAACAAGTTGGGCAAGTGGAAGAAAATCTACCGAGGCGAGCCTATGCGCTCTATATATGGTTTGCACGCCTCGGTCGTCAACTGAAAAACCCCATCGGATTACTAATTCGAGTCTCCCTACGCGCCATCCATTGGATAATTTTGTGCCTAATATACATTAATCTTTTAAGATGACACTAGTTTATAACGGTGCGACATTTTGCAATACCTCTTTTAGTATTTGAAATACTCTTGTGTATGTTAAAACCTAAAAACCTTTATTCGGACATCGTCATTTGAATTTTTAGCAGGAAATCTATCATCGATCAGAAATCTACAAATGTTCATGGTCAGGTTTTATTATTAAATTAGTATTATTAAAAAGTTTTATTAAATTAATAAGGTAAAACATCGGAAAGATGGATGACTTAAGCGAGGATCAAAAACCGAACTCTTGTCTGCATTGCCCTCATGTTATAACATTGACCCATTCTTGCACCGAATAATGACCTATAATCAACAATTGTTTACGGTATTTGCAGATGGCCATTAATAAGTGGACGCAGTTGAATCGTTTTAAAGTAGAAATACACCAGCAAAGGCCTGTAGCGCCTGTGTGATGATCCAATGGTTCTATTTACTAGAGTTTCATGGGTACTGATTAATCGATTACGACTGAAGTGTACCGTCAACAGTTGAAGGAGTTTATGAGAGACCTCTGTACTAGCCAGCCAAGATTAACGAATAGAGATGTCATTTCTATTGCTTGACAGTCTTCTTGAAGACGCTTGACGTCTTCCCACAGGAATCACGATAGAAATTACATAGGAGTTTGAATTTTTAGCACTTCCATAGCTGAACATTTTTTTTCAAAATCTCCACAATCTCTTCATGGGAAAGTAACTTAAACCCTAGCATATCAACATTGCCTTTCGACACTTCATTCTCTCGTACCCCAAACTTCTACAGCTGCGAAACAAGTAGGTTGCCATCTAAATGGCAGAAGTAATTGATCATAAGGGCGTATACTTCTGTTGAAAATAAAAAGGCTAGGCTTGTAAAAAAAAAGTCGAACGACATATGATGTTTTAGAAAAGGTACGTGCACCAGAGTGGGATGATTCAATTTATACAATCAAAACGCATCACTTATTTTTATACACATATAGCCGTGTACCCCGTTGCTGCCTTCGTTTAGGTGAGAATGGATGGAAAAATGTTCAAAAGTCTGCGTTATAAGCTGTCGCATGTCACCATGCTGATCTTTACGCGGCTGGTCGGCACGGCTTGTTCTCTATTATCGCTGCTGCGACTGTGGCTGCTGCTCGAAAAAGGACAGGAAGTTTTGTATCCCTACTTTTTGGTAAGCTCACAACGGCCAACCAGCGATTGGTAGTGGAACTACACAGAAAGTTGGCCTAAGGAGTAACTGACTGAAGGAAAGTGAGAGAGAAGTTGACTGGCATGGACCCAGATCGCCTTGCGTAGGCACTCACTAGCTATTTGTCGAACATCGGCAGCCGAAAACTAAACTAGAGGTCGGGATATAATTGAAGACAAGCAGTAGAACGCTTGATGAGTCGCGGCTTCCTGTCGCCCATTTCCTGTATTCGCCCTTTGTTTTCTTCATGTGTTTGCCTAATTTCTACGTATTCGGCGTCACATCCTAGTAACTATTGTGGTGACGGTCGTGGTTTGCTTAAAAATCGTACATAACTCGTTTTTTTCTCTATATAGGAAATGTCTTATTAATGTTCTCTGTCTGTGCCGAAAGAACTGGTGTAATTTCCCGTTTTTAGCGAAGAATCTTGTTGCGAGTTCTAGCACATATTTTTGGCCATGTAAGGATTAGGTTTAGGCTAACTGGCTGTTTGAAGCTGGTTAACAAAGAAACCGAAATAGATGATATGTGCAAAAAAGTGTTAGTAAAGGAGACAACAATTGCGTAGCGCATAAAAGCAGAAGATATGATAATTCAATGCGGTACAAGCATGTTTCTATTACAGGGCAAGGGAAACGTGGAAACACACGTACACACATAATAAATTACGCTACACATAATACAAGCATACATGGGATGTTATTTCTTTCATCCGTTGCAAGTGCTTGCCGCATACTCAATGATACTATTTCATATCTATACGCTGTATTTTACACTGACAATTTCAGACAACATTCGGCGCTCAGCGGATACGAAATTTGCATAGGATGCTAGCAGTGTGTTTATATTTGTAAGTGGTTATAAAAGTGTTTGTTCTGTTGTCCGGGAGAGTCGTTGGCGGAATGCACAAGTTTATTTTTAGCTGCAAGCGGTGCGCCATTATAGCGGCCAATCCAGCGGAACAGAGACTGTTCTATCGGCCGTGGTTCGTGGCTGATGTTCGTTTCTGTCACAGCAGCACGACAGTCGAATAATATTGACCGATTCAAGTCGGAATCGGGTAAGAGACAGTCCGGGGATGGGCAACTATTCACCGCTTCATCTGGTTAAATCAGTTCGCATCCACAACATGCTGTTGTAGCGGTAAGATGACTGAAGTAAAAACCTACGTGACTTCGTTTCAACCGCTTATCGCTTCAAAAGACTAAATGTTATTACCGATGCATCCATTATTAAGCTATGCGTTTGCCCTGTTAAAAATCATGCTTGTTCAGGATTACTATGACATGATGATACAGGGCAGCTTCATGGTATATTTTAGCCCTTTTGGTGATATTTAGTTCTAAACACGAGGCATTAATTGACCATCTTAGCTACGAATTACAATCCAGTCATCATCTTGCTTTGCGTTACTTAGGCCAGGGGTAAAAATCATAGCCTACGTTCATCTTCCTCGATTCAAAATGAGTTAATTTTTGTAATTAATTGGAACAAATTAATTAAATAACTGCATATACATCGTGCTTTGCGGTGTGTACACACCACCCATGCCATGAGATAGCCCAAATAATTTAGAATGCACATTCTAGGTTGTACAAATACCAGTTTTAGCCTAGTTTCAAGTGTTTAAATCGCTAATACATAGAAAAACGGTCTAAAACAAGGTGCTATGAAGGCAGGGTCGCGCCGGTCAAGCTTGACAATAATTTCACGGGCTTTATAACACTTTGGATTTTTGGAATTTAGATTCTTGCGTAAACACAGTAAGTGATTTCTTTCTCCATGCCAAACTTCCTATTGCGTAAAATACTCCTAATCCAAATTTCTTTAGCCACATCCGGCACTTAGCTTGCTTCACTTATCATCTCTTCTAACACATATTCTTCTCCTATAAAAATATGTGTCCGGATACTCGTTGAACGACGTGGAGAAAACTTGAAAACCACCATCGGGAAAACTATCAGGGGCAAAGATTCAAAATAGTCGGAAGTTCCACTCTATTTAGGTACTCCTAAACTTATTGAACGATCGCGGATTAGTAGTATCGAAGAGGCTAGTGCATTACTTAAATATTCATAATAGACTCCAAATGCTTTTGTCATCTTTTGCTCCGTTTCATCATGTGGCTCAGGTTCTGTAGACTTGCGATCAGTTACAGCAACGGAGGGAGGGAAAAGAGCAGAGATAAGATGCGCGATACTTTCTTATGACGCCTGGGCGAAGAGAAGTAACGGAGAGACAGGACGAAGGAACAAAGCTATCGCTAGGCAAACAAGGGTGCCTCGCACGGGCGGAGAAGCTAATCCCGGAAGGCGATCGGAACCTTTCTTCGATGCCGCCGTGAGGTTGGTAAACCATCATCAACCGAAGCAGCAACCCTATGGACTGGAAAAGCGATTGATGCAGCAGCAGCATCAGCAAGAAACGTGGGACAGTTCGATGGGGTGGACCAAAGGTACGAGTGAGCAATGACAACGGATCGCACCGCACGAGCACCCATGGGCCGAGAATGAAAGAAGGCTAAAAGCCTTCGGCTGCTTGCCCGGGGGAGGGGGGGGTGTACAATAAGCACAAGGGATATGAGTAGGGGCGTATGGTGGATAGGTTTTCCGCAAAGAAGGAAAGAATCACTAGCCTTTCTCCCTAAAAAAGGAAACGAGATTAACCTTAAATCCCTCGTACGATCTTCGTTGGTGAAGATGGCTCCTTGCTCTTTTGCCGTAAGCCTTTCGCGGAAGCCCCCTGGGGCTGTTTTTTTACTTTTTTATCCGCTCGTTCCGTTCTTGGATACCGGTTTCCTCTGGCTCCATTAAGTCGCAGCCCCTACCTACCGCTTAAACATAATCTGAAGTCGTATTGAGATATATTTCTTGTTTCAATAGGATCTCAATTCTATTCAAATCCGAAATGAAAGCGGTATACAACCGTCTCGACCTTGATATCCCGATGGAGAGTTCTCAAAAGTCGATCCGCATTCTAAAAGCCGTACGACAGTACAGTGTAGTTGGAATGTACGATTAGAAACATGCGCTTGCATGGTATTTCACAACTCATTTAAGGAGATTAGCAACTATCGATTTCCAATAAAAGTCCGTTTTTTCTTGCATACTATTAAGGTTATATCTGACACACACTCAAGAGCAGGATATATAGGAAATGGAGTATGGTCCTAAAATCGAGTGCTTAGGACATTTGGAAAGATAATTAAAATTCTTTGAAAAATTACCATTTAATTGACGCTAGTCAACGGAGGAGAGACCAAGCGTAAAATCGAACTACTTGATTGATCGGTCTGTACAGGTAGGAAAGGATAATGATATTTGAATACTCCGTATGGAGAGGAAACAAAACATAATAAAAGAAATAGAACTGAATAAATGGTAGTATCTTGAGGATTGTGACCAGACTATTAATCAGCTTTTTCATGTGGTAATCTTACTTCAACCCTATAGGTTTTTTCCAGAATTTAATATAGCCCCTTCTGTGTAGGGTAGGTCGCATTCAGTTCAAGTGAACCGTCTGCTTTGTATCTAAACTTGACTATTTTTAAAAACATCTTCTGCAATATTGATATAATTGCAAATATATTGCAGTGTGACACAACGATTCCGTTTGTACTAAGATACCTTTTAGTAGAATTAATAAATAGCTGCTTATATGTACGTCTACTTGAATAATGAACACCGAAAAAAGTAAGCTAATTGTAACTAAAATATGGCTCCAAAAACAGGATAAAACAGGTATACGTCACGCAGGACATTTCAGTAAAAACACACCATGTCCCTATCCTACGTAATAGACATATAAATGTATTATACTTTTAGTTGTTACGACCCAGGCGTGTCTGGTTCTCTTGCTACAAGGAGGGTGCTTCTTTATCGGCTAAATAAGCGCAATGCATCAAAACGAAGTTGCATACTTCAAACTCAGTCAATATTTACCATCGCGCCGGACAGTTCTAGCGCTGGGAAGCCTACGTGGCCTAGTCGACGCGATTTACTGATAGTCGATTACGAGAACATCGAGGTTGTATTAGGGCGGTAGGCGTTTAATTTCTATATTCCAACATATCTAGATATCACTATGTCCTGTTCACTTCGAGGCATTATTTCTACCCGTAGCAAATGCGTATTGAGCGTGGCCAGTACAATTCCATGCCTTAAGAAAACGCGCGGCATCGAAAGCAGTCAAGCGAATGCAATTCCAAAGCACAGACGGATTTGCTGTATTCTAACCTATAGCGTTTACCCTGGTTTCCATATTCCCTCACCCCTCACTCGCCCTCCACCCCATTTCTGTTGCTCCTTGCTTTTTTTCCATATACTCTTCCATAAGTCTCTGCCTCACTTAACACTCTGGCCCAATTACGTTTTCCACAGGCATGTATACATTTACCAAGTATTGTGAGCAAATGCCAACCAATGAGTCTTCACCACAATCACAGTCGAGTTGTTTAGTGAAAGGGGTCCGACAGCGAGTCCTAGCCCGACAGGGCTGCTCAAGAAAAGTCTTCTAGTGCAACAATGTATGAATACATAACGTCGGTTTTGGCAGTGCTCGCAACGTTTTGCAGCACTTGACTGCTCTTCATCCGTGTGTTCATCTTCTGGCCACTGTCTGTCTACTTGTATCTCGAAGCACGTCTACGGGGCGACGGCAAGCACGAAGGACGTCCCTAAACATGGCTCGCTGTTTGCCCTCTAGATTGCAAAAGCTTCAACACTGGCGTTTACAGCAACGGCCTGACCAGTACCAACAATTACGGAAACATGCAGCGCAACACCGAACGAGCAAGGGAAGTCTAACGTTGTTGTTTGCTCAAGAACGAATTCAACAAAGAAAGAAGCCAAACTAGCTAGAGTACCAGAACGTTTCTCAACTGTAAGTACTTCGAGAAACTATGTCGGAGCATTGGCGTTTGCGGGCTAGAGAATCGGGTAGAAAAGAATGTATATATATTGACACTAATGTTACAAAGACTAGAGACCTGACGCATACGTGACTTTAAGGTCTTTTTCACGCAGTACGAAAGCCAAACGTTTTACGGAGTAAAGTAAATGCTATGGAATTTTGATTGCATGATATTAATTCCGATATGCGAGTTTTTTTCTTCCTGACACGTGTCAGCCTCTCACATGGGAAGAGGTACAGAATACTATAGATGATGGAAAGAAAGTGTTTTTTATATCGAAAAAAAAGGTTCGCAAAAATTACGAAAAAACAGCGTATACAACATGGAGGTTTTCAGATATATCCCTAATCTATGTTAGTAAGCGCGTCTATGAGTCACTTAAATGTGTTAGCTAGTACATTGGAAATCCGTCAGCCTTCAACGCTTGGTCTCATTAAACAAAATTGAATAGGGTACTTATAGAAATGAGATGTATAACAAATGAAAAAAAACATCATGTACCTTATGCAATAGGCATTAATTAAGAAAGAATGCAGCTGCGTTGTATATATAGAATCACCTGCACATCCTGCACGCATAGCTATTGTTGATAATATCATTTCGTGCGATGGCTTTAGGGACTATGGCACGTTCAAAACAATAGCTCGTAGAACTTGCTTTGTCCCGTTGGGAGAGAATGTGACCATTTGACTTTTCGAATGGGACAGATCAGTCCAATCAAGTCATAGGGAATATGATTGTTCTAATGACTGGGGAATCATTTCCACTTGGGGAACAATGTAGATATGTAGAAATAGATTTATACAAGCATATATAAGCATTTATACGTACAGATTTTACCAATTACGTATTGGTCAATGTCCGCTACTGTGGACACTTGTACGTCAAGACGGCAAGCGATATATACAGTAAGAATAAAGTCGTCTATTTAGCCAATATTGTACAACGCAAACAGTTAAATCTTCAGTAGAACAGTCCTTGGTTTGATATGCACAAATTTCTCCAATGCGTGACGGACAGAAGCTACTTTTAAGATCAACGCAAATACTTAAATAAATATCTGTGATGAACCTTTCATGCAGGAATTTATCTATTGCAAATTGGCCAGGTGCGCTCAACAAAAAGCAAGTAACTAACAATCAATGCCAATAGATCTATGTTTTCTTTAATTTGATGGGTCAGACGGCTAATAGTTACTAGCCTTATGTTTGCAATGTGACAACTGTGCGTGTCGAGATAGTCTCTTCCTATTCTACGCGCTTACACCTGGCTCGTTTTACAGTCATAGTGGCCTGCTAGCTTTCCCAATAGGCACCCTACGAAGGCCTATACTAAAACATGTCAAATCAATTCACCTTATGCGATACAAATTTGCCCGCGAGATTCAATACTGCTTCATTGTTTCGTCGAGCCTTATTGTTGCTAATTTCTGTACGATCTTGGAAAGGAAGAGAACTAAATGATTTAGAACAGAGGTTGGCTGCTAAGGTACGGGAATCTACGGGAGCGAAAACTAAAGAAAGATGGGGGGATTACTCGTGCATGCATGAGAGTACGACAAGTCTCGATGTATGTGCCACTGTATACAGCAGCATAATGACGCGCTCATGCTAACGTCCGTCTCGTCTTCGTGCTCTGCTACCTCCTAGTATCCTTTACCGTTGTTCTTCACGCCAACAGTACTTTCCACAGCTATGCTCTCTTTGATGCAAGATGCTGTCTCACAATTGCACCACTTGAGATGCGATAAAGCCCGGCTTGTTAGAGCAATTCCTATGGCATCCTAGCCGTTTCAAGCCCTCGTCGCCTTTGCCCTTGCTACCGTCCTACATCGACGGAAGCGCTGTTCAAGCCCTGTTTAAGTTATTCTTCTTTTGTGATGGGATTGCGATAACGTGATCCTATCGTTAGCAGACCACGATCGCTCTAGGGTATACGGCACTGGGGCGACGATAGAGACAGCGTTAAGGGCCATCGTTAGCTCGTTTCTAGGCGCAAAAACTTGCACGGTTTGCGCGCCCATTTCTATAGCTTGTGCTGTTAGACTTGCGGAGATGCGCAAAGATTCACAAGGTCTAAACGATGACGTCGCTGGCCGGTTGACATGAACAGATTTTGTTAAAGTTAGTAAAAACAGAATTCAAAAATGCTAAAGCAAAACAGCGCTCACACAAAACATGAATTAACGGACATACGTATACATGAGCAAATGAATGGCAGCTAATCTATTATTAGTCGCCATGTAGCTTGAACCCAACGAGGATGTAAAAGTTACTCGAAGCCGTACTAATGTATCGTTCAAATGATAATCACTGGATAACGTCACCACTATTCCTTACACGGTAGGCTTTACGCTATCATATGAAGACATTTGCTTCCAGTAGATACATTTGTTTGAAAGCGCAAATTTATTATAGCGCTAATGACGTTATCTATGCGCTGTTCGCCTATGGATAGTCTGAACTGATATGATTATCTAAATGCCTTATCTTACGCGCCAACCTATTCTTCGTGTTAGAGCGTTGGTGATCAATTTTATTTGTAACATTGACGTAGTATCTCTTACATTTAGTCGTACTTCACTACTGAATGCTTCCACAATTCAGCGGATTTGGCTCGACCTCTTTTAGCGGTATTTCTTCGATCATCTTTCAGAATATAGCCGCTGACAAGTCACGTGACAGAAAACTCCGCTAACGTCTTTGTCGCGCGGCCTTGGTTAAAAATTCGCGTGAATAAATTAGGGAAATATCGTCCACGACGCAAATAGCAGCTGCGATAGGCAATCAGCAGCTCTCAACAGTCAGCCGCGAGGCGCCTGACTGGTGCACTAGGCTACCCTGTTGTCAAAAGAGAGGAAGAAACACAAGTCGTCGAAGCGTATATTCTCGAACTACTTGTTTCTCCTTCATTTTGTCGTTGTTGTTGTCAGCTGTAGCTAGTGTCACCATTGCTATCACTATCGACTGCCGAGAAGGCTGTGTCGGAGGTTTTATCGTGGCGCTATCGTCAGCCACAATAGGAGGGTTCTCCAGACAGCTTCATTAAACTCCCTATAACCTCGTTTCCTTCAAATTCCCGCACTTTCTAAAAGCCACGCATCCGGTCTGCTGCCGGAAACTCTAACGCAAAAGTTGTTGCGAACCTAAAAGGGTGATCACGTATCGGACGAGGAGACAATGGACGAGAGACAGGAAGAGAAGATTAAATAAGCACGGACATAGTTAACAGAAAAAACAAAAAGGTGGGCGCTGTCGCGGTAAAAAATCGCAAAGGAAGTAACAATCCTTCCTCCCTCGCCTCTATCGTTATGACGCATGAAGTTTCGTCGCACTAAAAGCACGCGTACAAGCAAACAAAATAAAGATTTGCACCCACAAGCAGCCAGTAATATGTGGCATTAGATATTCGTCAACACCAGACGGCGCCCTTACCGTAGCTTACATATCTAGTCGTCATTCGTTTGCTCTTCTTACTACAAAACACGACTGCGTGTTCGCCTATAAAAAACACACACGCTTCGATTGCCTCAATATCCTCGCTTTTACAAAAAATTTAAAAAATCACATCACCTGTCGGTGCTACAGTGCGGTAGTCTTTACAGTCACCATACTCAAGGAAACTAAGTTCCTTTTTAATAGCCTGATGAGGTCTTAGGGATAGCTGCTATTGCGGGGTAAGACTAGTTAAGCGTCGGCTTAGAACGAACCTTAGAACAGGCATCAACGACCTTGGGCGGGGAAAAGAAAAAAAGAAAAGAAATAAAGAATAAGGCAACAGCAGAAGCGGCGACAAAGGGTTTGGTCGTGTTTAGACCAAAGAAGGTGATAGGAACGGCACAAAAGGATACAGACAAAAAAAAACTAGAACCGTCCGCGGCTAAACTACCAAGGGGGCATTCAGCTATTATATCATAGCCGCTTCTGTCGGCGTCTTATATCGTTGCGACTACAGAAGGTGCAGCCATGTAGGAAGTTTGCGAACAAAGCAAGGATACCGAGGTAAAAGGAGAGAAACATAGTAGACCGGTCACCACAAATGAACAGCTAGGAAAGGAGACGAATAGGGAGCAAGGCGATGGTAGTCTCCAGCTTTCATATTATAGCGCATCTTTTTGCGTAACCCTCTTTTCATCCATTTGGCATAGTAGAGTGTACAACAGTTGTTCAGAGGTCTACCGTAGGCAAAGGCCCCGCTTGAGGCAGGGATAATTAAAGTTATGATGCACAATGAAGTGCTCTAGTAGTCGTCAGCTGACGACAAGGGCGTTGTTTGCTATGACGAAAGACGGACAACCCTTTTCTTCCGCTACCGCGGCGTCGTAAGCCAACGATTAAGAGGCACCAAATGACCGAAAAAGGAAAGGCTACGGAAAAAGGAAGAGGAAACGAAGAAAGAAGCGATGCAGTCCTCTATATGCTAGACTATTGCTGCGTCCTCACACAGACACATTTACGTTCAAATATACTCACAGTGAGTAAAAAGAACGAGGACCAAGTCGACTCTCAGCACACCATAAGATAGATAGTCCGCCGCCCTTTCCGGGTACTATATAAGATGATACGATACGTAAGCTGAAAGGGTAAGATGAAAAGATAAAGTAAGCTAAGTAGGTAGATAAGTAATAACAAGAATAAGGCCTATGTGTATATATGTCCGCGTAGATGTTTTAGTGCGGGAGCAAAGGCGAGTCACCGGTAAACTGTGCAAACACCGCGCAGCTAATGCTACTGGCAGCAGTAGAGGTCACGCGAGTGGGACATGACGAAAAAGCTATAGCTTGGTCATTGTCAGACTCCGAAGCTAACTAAGTAACGAGCTTTTCCAATAGGCAGACACCTTAATTGATCTCTTTAAAGGCCTACGTCGTTCCAAGCTTTGCTCGAATTAAAACTTGAGACACACGCGCTGTCAGGGAACAACGAATGAAACGCTGATGCATCACAAACTGCCGATCCTTTTCGCTCTTCAACATATTATTATCAACTCTCGAACACGTAGTAAAAAATTCATTCCATACCTGTTCAGTTTTCGTACTGGGAAAATTTCATACCCTTGAGATCGTTAAATGGGCATATGAAGAGAAATACGGCAGGTACCCCTACTTGTATCAACTATTCTTGATGTTAGATTAAAATAGTACTAAAATTAAAGTATGTAATGTATTTCGCTAACTACCCGAGGATCGATCACAAATATGCTCAGGCCATATCCTTGACACGGTATAATCATATGTGTGGCTAATAAGGCCAATGGAATTTTCCAACGGCATAAGTAGAGCTAAACGAACGTTGTATATATGAGAGTAAGTCATCTACAAGCCCCATAAAAACTTCTGTATGTTTACTACAGGAAAATATTAGTAATAACAGCAAAAGATAGAATTTGACGATACACCAGATCAGGAGATAATAAACGATCTTTGTTGTATGATATATATATCGAGCAAATTATATATGCGCATGCAGATTTTGTCGTGTTCGTAATAGTAGAGCTGCATATGGCTGATGAAGGAGAGTAAATAATATAAGAGAAAAACGCTACATGAAGAGTATCACAAGATCAAAGAAGCTCTATATCTGATAAAATCTACTAAGCATTTCTTTAGCCCCTAGAACAAAACGGGATTACTATTGGTTTCGAACCTAGATGATCTCATCCATCTTTACGTTTAACAAATAATCAAGTAATTCTAATATTATCACGAAGATTAATATATATATATATATCATACCGCCAGCCGAAAATCTTATGCGACAATAATTTCGCCTATTAAACACAAACGAAGTGCGCGACCAAGGCGCTTAAGTGTATCAAAGTGTACAACAACGCGATTTCCTAATGATGACATGAGGCCTCTCAATGGAAATGAGTTGAATAATGGCTTCAATTTTGCAAAACAGACTGTCTATCATATAAACGTAACTATATATAGCATATACTGATTAAGAAGCATGCTGTATTTATGAAGCCACCCGTAGCCACGCATGGCTATTGTCTATAGTTTTATCCTGCTGAACGACTTCAGAAACGAATTGAAATTAGTGCCGTTAGTAAAACTACCGACTGTAACGTAGAAAAACTTTACTATACGACACATATTTAGATCTTGAGGCATCCAGCTGTTCTCGTTCAACTCGCCTGTTCAGTCGATCTGTGATTCCTGCATGTGTCACCTGACAGCAGGTGAATCCTGTGTATAGAAACTAAGCTTTTCACACCCATGACCTCTCCCGTGAGAGTAGCTTGTGCCGTTAGGTTTTCCAGAATGAACAAACATTACGAGTTTCCGTGGTTAGCGAAGATACCAGTCGGTAGCTGACTAAAGCAATCTCTGCTTGTCAAAACAACTGAAGTAAGTGAATCTACAGGTCCCTTAATAACAACTTGGCGTTGAGTGAAAAAGGTTTAAATGGCATGGCCTTAATCGCTATTGGAACGCTTTTTAAATAGTGCTAGCTAGCTTTCCTTATTTGCATATATAAAGCCTAACTGTTTATTATTATTATTATTAAACATTTTCACAAAATTTATAATGAACACGATGAAACTACCTTCTTGTTTTGAATGCAAATGAAACGTGTCATTATGCGCCATAGTTAGCTCGCGATGGTTTAGACTGGGAAGCGGAATTGACTGTTCAAAGTTGATTAGAAAAGTCACTGTTTTTGAAAGAACTCTGACTGATGGAGCCTGAAATTTAGGCTCTCAACAATCACTAATTGTGGGGGTCGTACTTGCACACAAGGCGTTCAGTAGGCCTAGGTCGAGACCAATCCAGTTGTTGCTATTGGTGTGTGTGACAGCGTTCTCATGGCCTCGCGGTCGAACAGAGCCTATCATAATGTCGTTGCGTGTCAATTACAAGTAACACGAGCGGGTTTTTAGATGAATTCATGAAAAATTGTAACATTTAGGTTGTGGCTTTATGATGGGAAAGAATAGTAAACTTCAAGTCACTTACTCCAGTAACAATATGCTAAAGGATAAGAACACATTTCCATTTATGAGATATATTTTCGAAAACCAAATTTAGCTAACTAATAATATTCTTTGACATTTCTAACACGTTGTCTGCTACCCGAGCTTGATTCGAGCATTCATTATGGTGAAAGCGAATACATTATACTTTTAATGTTTCTTATATGCAAAGTGGCCTTAATTTTTCTATCTTCTCCGAAAACAAATGACACATATACCTTTTCGTATATCAGAAATAAAGGTAATTTCAGAGCCATAGACGAAGGGTCCCATTTCGTGGTGAAGCATCGCGCCAACAAACGCCCCACTATGATATAGACAATTGCAGTCTGAGGATTCTCCTCTCGCTGAATATTATACAACTTCACTAAGGTAAAAACATTTCTGTGAAATCAGTATTATATTATAGATTAACTTATTGTGAACAGAAAATATACTTGACTTGAGTGTCCTTAGCGTAAATTTGGACTGGAGTTTCCGAAGAAGATAGATACCAAAAATAATGTAATCCACTTCATGATCAGGACCGCACACCAGTATACGGTTGATTGATATACGATTTTTGACTAACAGTATTGGCCGATATTTTCCACCAACACCAGTGTCCAACAAAGCGAAGATTTTTGACAAAAAAAAAAAAAAAATTAACAAATAATAGCATTGGATACGCTGTACGAGAATTAAACATACAAGATCTTTTACCGAAGCATCCATCGATTGTAATCACAGCTACCCTTCGGGACCTAGACCGTTAACAACTCTATCCTAATTCTAGTTTTGCAAATGTGCGAACTCCTTATTCGTGAACGAATCCACGCTGTCCTGTATTTACTGTACGACAGTTCGTGCAACATACAGATAAACAGACTTTTTTTTGTCAATACGTTTGCCTTTCTGAAAGACGTATGGTTGCCTTCCATATTTTTTTTATGTATGTTCATTAGATCCAAAACATCGAGGAAAATTGTATTTATCCAAAATAGGTGCTTCCTCGGGATCTTAAGCAAGCCAAGGATCATATTTGCGGTTACTCGTTGAATAGATGATAAACATTGTCCTATTTTCCGGTAGAATAAATCAAACAAACACTTTTGAAAAAAAAACCGAGGAATAAACGACATCGATTAGGTCTCTTGATCCTGGTAGCCTTAAAAAGCATCAGTTTCATCTTTATGACATACGATGCGGACCTGATGTGAACAATCCGGGACATGGTAGCCTTACTTGGACCCATTTTCTTGCTATGTGCCTGATAGATACAGAGCGATCGCTGAATGACACTCGAATCTACCTTGTTTTTTTCTGTGGTAGATTTTCTACCGCGCTACAACCTGCTTCTGGCTTATCTACAACCACATACTCATCAGCAATGCCGTGGATCATCGAACTGGGGCAACCTGGAAAGTGTACAAACTCGGGGGTATTCCTCCAAAACAAAGAAACTCAATTGTAATTGATGTCCGCTTAATTTCCGGAAACGATTCACTTTTTTATTTCTTTATTTGCCATGATACGTTTGTAATTTTGTTTTAGAAACGGCGGGATTGTTTTCGTACAAAAAGTAGCGGATAAGCGCACAACTCTTATGACAAAAGGCCAGTTTGGTTTTGTTCAAAACCAGATGAGCCACACTGTACGTGTCTTTCTTATACAAAATATTGCTTTTTAAAAAAGACAATGAGACTTTTGGCGATCGAGTGGATGTTTCTCGTTTTATAACAAAAATTTTGAGAATTATCGATTGATCCACGCATATCGTGATTTATATAATATGTATAATACCTAAAAAAAGAAGAGCAAAACACAAGTGTGGAAATAACATGATCTCAACTTGTCAAGCTGATCTTTGTGCTGCACACCGTAAATCAAATCCGTTTCATTCGAGCAATCAATACAGTGGTATTAAACGCATGAGCTTATTTACCATTTTTATATAGTGCGCAGATTTTTATGCAACACCTATCAGAGTATAAGTATCCAGACGGGTATAAACGTAGAAAAATATTTTTTGCCTAATTAAAGGTAAATTTAATTTAATTTAAATAAAATGCTATTTTTAATATAATAACAGTGTCACGATTGACAATTGAATTCTGATGTTGTTAATATGAACCCTCTATAATAAAAATTTTTAAGCTTTTTTGGCTCTTGGTGCTGTGAAATTATAAGCTGTTGCTAGTACACGTCGCGGCCTCTAGCAAACTAAAATGGAAACTTTATAGGTTAACCCAATCTGCTACGGCATCTTTCCAAATACATAGCGTCCCCTGGTGTGTGCTTCATAAAGCATTAAGAATTAACGAATAATTTGTGCAGCAGACGACAAAATGGTGAAGGGATGATATGCGAAAAGCTGCAATCCAATGCGGGCAAGGGAAAGTGGAGAGGGACGGTGCCTCTAGTCTCTAAAGTGTCCGTCTAGTGGCGCCACCTGTACTGGTGACTTATGGCGAGAAAGCTCTATAAGAGAACAACAGACTTTCGCCAGGCGACTTGAGATATCATAAATTATTGGAGCAGTAGTGCTCATTACTTCTTCTTTGCATGTTTAATTTAACTCTAGTGAACGGAAGCGACATGTTCACCGTACGTATTTCAGTACAGAAATTTTGTTATGGGATGGCAAGACCATCGTTTTTCAGTAAACGGTACCTGAAAATATTTAAATAATTCTGTGTAATATTTTTAAATCACTTACACGTACCGCAGAAAGTTGTTATTCTAGATTTCGTCATATTTGCTAACCATTTACCATTTCAACCTCCATTTGACTGCTTATCTCTTTCCCAAACCTCATCAGCTTCATTTTTTGTTCATAGCCTCAAGCTAGACCAGCGAACTAGGAAAAAGCATTCAATATAGATAAATACGTTTAACGAACCTATTACCACTTCCTTATTAAGGTATTATTTATCTGCGACTAGTGTTCTATTCCTCTGCAAGCGCTTAATTAATATTAATAACACTTATGTCACCAAAACAAGATTACCCCGATTGTAGTACGTAAAACTCTAACTCACTCTAGATCATTCCGAACAAGCGTATTAGATAGAAGCGTGTGGAGGTGCAGTTTTTCTTTATTCCAGCTTAAACTTATCAACCTTTTCATGTATTGAAAATCTTCTCCACTGTTCCGTTATAGGAAAGTCTGTATCTGTATAGCCCATTAGAGATACAGAACGTGTCTTCTTATAAAATCATTTTTTGCTTAACCGCCGTTTCGATCAAGTGTGCATTTAAACCTATTATTTTGAAGTTTAGTAAGTCATGGGATGTCTACTGTTACGGTGGCTTTATAGATTTGAGCATTACTGCTATTTTCAATGATTTTCCCAGGCTAAACATAAACATGAATAATCCCACGGCAGCGTATGCTTTTGATTACAGTGTGAGGAGAAGCATAGCTGTTGGAGAAACTGATTTATAAGCATAGCCCGAAAACCAAGATCGACTGGGTTTTAGCCGAAGTACTGTGTTTTATACTAGACAACCAACTGTTTCTACTGAAATCTCTATAAAATTGTGCCGTTAGTCACTTGATTCATTGGCACTTTTATCAATAGAAATTACAGAATAAGTTTAAAATAGGTGCGGCTTTTTCTTGACTAAACCATACGTATTGATATTAGAACGGCTGTTAGTGACGTATAAATTAAAAGTGGAAGTGTCAATGAAGGACATAAACAAATAGCCGCACCTTCATGTAATTTAGTTTTACGCTATACAGCGTAACTAACATGTTTCTACAATGATAACTATAGTCCCAGTTGTATAAAAATTTATCTTTATAGTGCTTGTGTACATATATATGATTGTGGAGGCATAAGCACGATTCGATTGTCGCATGCAGCCCCGAGTGGCTAAAGAGCCATACGAAAAAGCGTACGCGAGTAAAGTATTTAAAGAGCACCGGGATAGGCTAGCCTGGGATGTTGGCGTTCCGTTTGGCGATATAGAGTGAACGACAACAGATGGCAATGAAAGTTCGTATGGTGTCATCAAACTAAAAATCTTTTTCGTCCTTTTCTTCTTCTTTTTCCTTTTCTATTTGCCTGGTGGAGCTCTGACCAGAACAACAACAGCAAACAGATAACTGAACGCCCTAGTAGTACTTGTAGGAGCAGCTATGACGACGCAGTAGCTGCTTCGTAGTTTAAGCAGTTGGCAGTAATACCATCGTTCTTTTCTGCGGCAGTCTGAGAGTGCTAATGGCTGTAAGAGCAGCAGCATATCGGCGAGCGCAATAAGTTGTGGAAGCAGAAAATCATTTTAGGTATTTTTATGCTGTACTAGCTAAGGTGATAGTAGTTAACTAAACAAATCTCCAACGTAGTGATAGTAACCTAGCTTTTACACATTTCGCTTCCAGTCCTTAGCTTGCTACCCTCTCACCGTCCCGTGGTTGTCTGCCCAGTGGGCTCAGTTATTTCTCGTCTGCCATTTCTGAGATCTTCTACCCTTATGCCCATCTACACCTATACTTAGCTAAATCTATTCACGGCACTGTATCAGTCTGTAAACCGTGGCAGGAGGCAAAAGCGCAAATTAGTTTCAGAACGGAGTTCGGACGGTAAGAGAACGGTTATCTAGCGAAGTGCAGCTATTTGAGTCTATTATGTGACGCATGACCTTCCACTGAATTTTACCTGTGGATATATCAGTGATAACGGTTTACGTTTGGAACACACCGTCGGTGGTCTAATACTTGTGTAAGATCCAATCAGATGTGACTATGAGCCGCCTGAGAAACAGCGATCGTATTGACGGCATACGAATGTGGAATAAATGCTATTTACTTATCTTGTATTGCGTAATTTGCTTTCCTTTTATCATGCGTTTCAATATGTCGGCTTATGTAGGGTCATCTTTTGTCTTCAACAGAGGACCATCGATCTTCTAATGCTGATCTTACCTCGTCCTGGAAATAACACAAATTAAATTTTTGGTTATCAGCTGTCAGTATATGTATATATATATTAAAATGCAATTCACTGCATCTGCTAGCACTGCGGTCACCAGCATATTTAGAAATCTCGACCCTGCATATTAACATAACCTCAGTAGCTCACCGATGCTTAATAATTATTTCGAAATTATTCGCCTGCGATTTGTAACGTAACCGGTTCTCTCGGCGTCTCGCCTAAATTGATTAATTAACGATTACCGATCGTAGATTGAACATGCTATGGATGTCAAAACTGCTAAAAATCCGTGCCCTTGTACGCATTTGTACGGAATTTTATTTTCGAATTGATTTTAGTAACTAGGAGGTAATGCATGCAACATTTAATCCTATTCCATATGTTCATACAGACACAGTCTTACTAGCAGCTAACCAGAGGCTGCATGAAGTGCGCTGTACTTGAAAATATGTAGCCATTTACTGGCTCAGTGACCATCCGTGAAAGTTTACATGTTCGAAGGTGTGTCGGTTCTCGCAGGATTCGTATTGCATTCGTTTCTTTATACACTTTCTCATTGTCGTTAGCAAAGAGGATAAAGCGTATACACATATATATTACGTCGTCAGACTTTTTTTTTTATAATCAAATGACCTCCGGGAAACAATTTCGTACCGTAACGGCGACGTTTTTCAGCGATTCTGTCTGTCTGGAATTTCCATAGCTGTCCGACATTCCAATAACTATTCGTAGCAGCATCCCAGCTTCGGCTGCGACTCGTGGTTTATAGTGTGAAAGACGTGGTTGGAACGAAAGTTGTCGGTTTTGCAATGGAAACTGAGGGAAAGCCATAGTAAGGTAGCAACTAGGGAAAACGGGGCCTCGTAACTCGTTCCGCGGGAGGGAAGGCAGTCTAAGTAATGTAGCATAATTATCGCGACTAATGCAGATGCCAGCTGACCGGGACTCTGTGACGTGTGTCGTTTGCGTGCATAATATTTGACTGCCGACCAGCACTGCTACAACCACGGTTACACCATTTTTGTTTGAGGCCTATTCGCTGCCTGATGTATGTAGGTGGGTAGTGTACGTATTCCCCGGCTGGGTCAATCGCCACGCCCGTATGCGTGAGCTCGTGGCCACACAACTGTGATCTGTTATGGAATAGTATGGGTTGCTTTCATTTAACTACACACACGCGCATATAGAGCCACTCGTCTCTCTGTCGTCATATGGTCGTATGCTGACCATTAATTTCGGTGTTTTAGCTGCTCGACCAGCATTAGCTACTAGTTGATGTCTTGCCTATTACTCCACAAATGCGAAAGCGCGACCCAACCATGGCTGCAGAAGGATACTCGCTCAGTATCTCATGGTCTGTTTCTTCTTATCCCGTTGTTGTACTAGCGTTTCGAGTTAAGCATACAACAATGCACTATCTTATCCATTAGCTTAGGGCTGTGAGCACATTGCTCGTATCAGTAAACCCTTACCAACCTGCTCATGTACTTGGATAGTACGCCAAAACTCAATTAGAAAACAAGATTGACTCGGGAAAGGGACAAAATTGACGGAAACGCAGTATGGCTGACCTGAGCCCTGGTACATTGGATGCTTACTCAGTTCTTTCTCACAACGAAGGCAGTAGGTCACTACTCTAAATAAATTAATAAAAATCTATGTGACGATCCTTTTGTGGAATTAGAAGATTAGCTTCGTGATGAGTAAACCGAAGAGTCTACAATGTAGTCTGCAATGAACAATTCTTAACAAACCAAATTTTTTCATCATACAGTTAGTTTAGACATTACATTTATCAGACTTTATTTCGGATATCTTGATAACGAAAAAAAAAAAACGGTAATAGATTCTACCTATGATGTGAAGGATCCTACATACCTATTTAAGACCGAGTAATTGTCCCTTTAAGTCTACTGATTTTTATTATTCCGTATATTCTACCTTAAACTTAATATAGTCGTGTAGAGGGATGCGCCGTATAACGCAAACATGCACACATTTCGTGTAAGGTAAATAAGTTTTAAAATAAGCGCCAAACTTAACTCGACGTGGTTGTCTGATTTTAATTTCTCAGTTTTGGCTGCCAGTTAACATTGGCCATTTCAGAAAACTGCTAGGCTAGACTGTAATCAATTGATGCTAATTACCATTACATGATCTGCCGCAAATTAGAGTAAAGCAATTATAGTGCCAGTTTACTATGCTCATGATAGTGGTGTGCATTATAGAATTTACAGCATGCAATATATATATGCCATGTTCTGTATAATATATGATACTTGTAATAGACAAAACATGTGTCTGGATTCGATTCATATCCCTCTTGACCAGGTCCCTGTTCTGTTTACGTTATGTCCCAGGGGGGCTATTATGAATACAGAGCGCGCTCTCTACCGGTGTGCTGTGCTAGACGCCGTTGGGTTCCTATGCTAAATGAGCTTAAACAAAACGCCTACCGCCGCTACGCTATCAGCAGCAAGTAGTACTATGACAGCCGACTTACTATTGTGCTATAGCTTTAGCCGTTATTGCCAGCTGAGCAGGCCACTCCAAGAAAAAGAGTTGACTTTTCTGCCGTGAAAACACCTCTTAGCTAGATGCGCCTCGGAACGGAAAAGGCAATGGCGTCTCTGCTAAGCTCGATATCACACACAACTTAGATGTCACCACCCCACGACTGACAAGATGAGGAAACACTGAGAGACTGGCGTCCATCAAGCACCTGACACCTATTCGACGACCTCAAACATGATTCAGTAATGATTCCAGTCGCCGCTGTCGTGTCAGTATAAAATGAATTCAGTTTGCATTGAGAACTCTGACGAAGTTGTCTTGGAGAGGCATATATGATATGATATGTAAAAGACTGATTACTCGACGTAGCGTGAGGCAGCTCGTGATTCTCGTAAAAATTCCCTTTCGTCACTGCAAGTTCGGTGCATGCAGACAGTCTCTCAAACAATAATACATCAGCGATAAAGTAATTAAAATAAGCTTACATCTTACGTTAAGTTCCAATTAACAATTAAATAGTGTTCTTTTTAAGGCTCTTTCAACCTGTCCAACAGAAACCTCTAAAAACCTATATTTTGAAAGTTCCACATATGTAACGCACTTCATGAACTTAAGCAAACAGATGATTATGTTAATGCGGACCATGACCAGAGCCAGTACTCGGTTTCTCTCTGCCAGGTCTTCTTTTCTCTCGGGTTTTACCACACACTCTCAGTTTTCATCAGAAATACAGAAATTTCTGTATTTCTGATGTACTGATTTATCTGTATATAATCTTCCGTTGGACAAGTTGCTTCCGTTACGTTGAATGCTTGTAAGCATTCGTCGCGATGACAACGAATGGATCTATCCTATATGTATTTATTTTCTCGGATATTGGCATCTGTCTCGAACTCGATATCTTTTTCGCCTGCTGATATTTTGCAGCTCATCAAATTAAGTAGCGGTTACATTGTAGCAACACGCGCAGTCCAGCGAACTGGCGATGGCCTTTCTAGTCATCACTACCTGTATGCGTTGTCCAATAAAACGTAAGCTTTCGTTCAGTTGCTGTTTTCGTTGTTGGAGTTGACTAACCAGCTGAATGAGGCTGGTGTAGGGTCAGTGACAGCGACCGCAGGAATATAATGAGCCTAGCAACCCAACAGCGCACGGCCTTATCTCTTCGGCCGTCAAAACTCGTCACCTTTTGTCCCTTCTTCCTAGCTGTAGTAGTGTGAGGGAAACATGCAACTGCCGGATAGCCAGTTGTGATAAGTTGCATTCTGTAGCCAAAAAACAATAGACAAATATAATGATCAGCTTGATCCAGATCAATACAGTCATCAGACCGAACGGCCACTTGATCGGTCGTTGTCTTCGAATCTGAACCTTCTAACTGGTATCACTGTTTTCTTTGTCTCTTCTCCTTCGTGCGTTCTATTTAAAACTCTACATACAGTTTCCAGTTTTAATGTGTGCTACTCACCTTCCTTCATTCCATATTTCCTTATTCTGATATTGTAAAGGTTGTTCTGCCATCTCCGATGGTCTTGTTTTACCGCTTTCTCAAGCTACTTTCTAGGTTTTTTTGTTTTCTTCCAACCCATGCTCTCCTTCGCTCCTCCCATGCTTTCGTGCCTTGTATGTGGCCTTCTTTCGTATCTGCGTCAATTCTTACACGCTTATATCTTTTTATGTTTGCTTGTCTAGTGCTCTTGCCGAAGGACAGAAAGTGTTTTTACCGAAAACATAAAAACCTTCGTTTTCCTTCTCGTCGCCAAGGTCGTTCGGTATTGGTCTTAGTACAAGCCGTTTGCCTAGTTTTTTAACCATGATATAGTGGAATTCAGTTCCGGACTTCACCTGAGGAAATCTTCTAGTTCATATAACTCTATTATGGTTTTATGTGTGTGCCCCTTCTGTCCTATTGGTATAGGATGTCAAGGCAGGATCAAATGTAATCAATACGGGTTCTAGTTTGTAACAGTCTACAATCTAATACACCATTACGTACCATTTACATTAATATGCGGCCTTAGAATAGAATTGTTTCACAATAACTATGTTAGTGACCAAGGCTTCTGTCTATTCTTCGATTGTATAGGTTCTTCACTAATAATAAACACAATGTGATCACAGCAGACTGTTTTCTTACCCTGCCATATATATATATACGAAGGATATGATATATATGAATCGGGATATGCTAGCCTCTTCAGTTCTATACCTAGTTGGAGACGTGTTTAACATTACAGTGCCCAATATTATATAAGCGTGCTTCACACTGCTTGCCACAGAAGGTTGTCCTTGTTAAATTGACTAATTTTTTAGCCTAATAATCAGATGTCGAAAGAAATGTAGCTTCTAAATAAGACGACCCAATGCAAGCGCTTGCTCCGTCATAACTACAATTCATTAAACGTGAGCTTTACCTTATAAGAAGACGTTGCAGTTGTCGTGGCAGTATCGCTATTCATCAGCGTTGGTGTATTGTTGTAGTAGTCAAGGGCTTCACAGACCTTTTCGCTTAATAGCCTATGCACGACGACATTTGAAGGAGTGAAATTCCAACGACAAGGAACGGAAGCCTGTGCAGAACAACTTCAAGCAAAAGAAACGCTTACGCCACATGAAAGCTGAATGGGTTATGACTGGCCTTCGTCGTCTAAAACGACGGACGCCGTGTTTGGAATTGCAAATGTCACGCCAACTCATCCTGCACCTAGCCGGCCTACTGAAACGCGCTGACCTGCCAGAGACCCATAGGATCGGATCGACGTGGTACTCGGGTATGTGCCCTGCTTGTCTATGATCTATCCTGTCTAGGAGGCTACCGGCGCAAAACTGTCAAAGAATAAACTTAAGCAAGCTCACCCGTTATCGTTAGCTGTACAGGGACGGAAACTATCCTGCGACCGTAGCTCCCCTAAGCGGTTCCCTCGATGGCGGATAACGTAAAGTCACCTAAACGACTGCCCACAGAGCGCTTCCATAACCCTAGTCCTGAAAATTATGTCCGCGAAAACCTTTTCTGTAACGTCGTTCGTGTTGTTGCTGTCGTTGTTGTTGCCCTGCTCTTCATTTTTCTGCCTGTCATGTCTAATAAACACACAAAGAAAGTATGCACGTACAATTACATTCGGTGTAAACACACAGAATTTTTTTTCTTACTGAACGGTGCGCATGCCACACAATAGTGCGAGGTTAGCGTTATTGGCTTGGCGTACACAGCATCTAATTCGCTTACATAATGGCCTCCGAACAGTGGGAAATACTCTCTTTAGAAATGCGACTAGCAGTCTGTATAAGTGAATCAAGCGAATAAATAAAAGGCAAACAGAACGATGAGCACACTATGTTTAGGGAAAGCAGACGATATAGGCGCCCACATAAGCGGCACGTCATAGCCCGAACGAAGTAGGAATCGGAGCGTTCTGAAAGGTGTCGTGACGTGACGTCAAGCTATGTTCTTTAAGGCTGTTCATGACGACGATGACAACACGTATGAATTGAATCAAGACTCAACCTCAACCTCAAGTTGCAGATGATTGGAGAGCTTCTAGGAAAGACTGGTTAATGGAAAGTTATGTAGACATCGTTACTATTGTTGGAACATAAATGCTAAGTTTTTACAGATGTCAAGTTACAGATAGTAAAGCCGTTTGTTGCAAAAAAATTTTTGTACTTTCAGTATCTGTAGAAGCTTCGCTATATATGCTGCACAGCTAACATGAGACAACTCAAATAATATTATAGGTCAATACGACTAGAACAATATTAACAACAACAATATTGGCTGTCAAAGTTTTATATTTGCACTTGCGTATATACACATGTAAAGAAATTGCACGTAGAGGTGCGGGCACGACCTCTGGATGTCTATATAAACCAAATCACGTGGCTCTTTCATTCTTTCTAGGACGTTTCCGATGGTGAATTAGAGAACCTCTAATTCAGAGGTAGGTAAACCCTAAGCGCCGCTGACTAGTCGGCATACCGGTGATCAAAAGATAAAGCATAACCGTTAAATCAATAGTTAATGGAGGTGATCAATCGCTTCTAGACCTCATGCCTTTTTCCATCCAGCGAACATACGTCCTTCTACTCCTGCTTATTCCATCTGTAGAAGGCCTTTCGTATCAACGTCCTCTCTTACCCGTGTACATACTTCTCTCTGTACACATTTCAAATCCGCCAACAAGGAATCCACATCTTTCCACCGACGATTCTTACTTTTGTGCTTATATGTGACCCTTGCTTTTCTTTTAACTTTTTCATGTAACAAAATGTCAATGCAATTGAAACGTGCATAGCTTTTATTGACTGAACGTTTTAACAGACCTCTACTGCACCATTTAATCCGTTCTCTGTTTTTGCTCTCGTTCTTGTGTATACCCTTTTATAATAAAGTACATCAGAAGATACTTTTCAGCAGCAGAGCATCTCTTCACGTCTCCCTAACTGACATAGGCAAACACGTATAGTATACGAATTACAGCAGTTTTCTCCCACATTTGCTGAAGTCTGTGTATTGTTTGATGTGTAATCGAAACGTGTCTGAGACAGCACACTGTCTAGAACATACATGAACTAGTACAAACGCTATAGCTTTTGCCGCTTTGGTGGCAACATCTTCTCATACTGCACTCAGCAACTGTTGATACATATTCACTGGACAGATTGTACTCCTGTATTTCTATAGCTCTTTTTTTTTTGGTGTCCTTGTTGGTTCGTCCTTTTTGCACTGTTTCGCCAGGCGCACCCGTTAAACTTATTAAACGAAACCATGGTTTTCTGCTTCTGGCACAGCCGTTTCTGTACCAACTACTGCAGACGCCGCCGGCAAGTAATACTATGCTTTTACTGATGTGACTTCTGTTGCAGTTGCCCTAAAAGGAAATGAGATAGAAAACGAAAGGAAGGTACAGACGCAGTTTAGAACTGGCCCTGCTGACGGATTTCCGAAACGGATGATTTGTGACATTTTATATGGGATAGCTTAGATCCTGTATAGAATAGCTTCCACCGTTTATGCATCAATTGTCGCCAGTTTAAAGCTGGATGGCGTTACTGACCCAACTGATATTAAATAATAACTTACTAACTTATTGTCTCCGGTGTTTAGTTTTATCATTACGCTGATCGGCATTACCACAAGGCCCCTGCCGTCTATTTGGCCTCCCCTTTCGTCTGGACCGCTTAACCTACCCAATCGCAAACATGCCAGGGTCTTTTTACACCTGTGGCAGATGACGCCTTTGCTTCTAGAAAATACAAAAAGTAAAAAATTGAGACACTAGGTTTCTTTACGTTAATATTTGCATAAATAATTTTGTTGTCTACATATAGTTTTGACTCGTCATTCACGAGTGAAGTATGTTAAAGGTGATATTTTTATGCAAATTTGTTGAGGTCTTATATGGCGCCAAGTCGGCACACTTTCTTGATTTTCTTTTAATTTCAAATATAAACCAATAACAGCTAAGACAGCTGTGAGTATCCGCCACTTACCTATCCTTAATATATGCTCATGTATCTTCTTTGTTTAACACCGACGGTTTTCCCCTAAAATATTCGCTGGCATGTATGTCATGCAGTCTGCAACTGTTTGTGCCTCTAACGTACGTCAAGTTAGTACATTGTTACGCGAAAATTATCCCGAACAGAAAGTCACACAAACGTTTCTAGTTAGGGAAAGTTGAGGAACTTAAGCTGTTAAATGTCATTACAAGAAAATGTTCGCTTGTTGCCCATATATACACTGTTTTACAAACTCTCTTTTCGTTTGTAGGTTTATTCCTTTCTCTCCTTATATAAGATCTGTAATCTAGTCTTCATAGTGGTCTCAGTAGCTAGTCATTGTACGAACGCGTGTACGCGTTATGAAGCTTGTGGGTTTGACTCTTCCTCCTTTTCCTAGGGCCAACTGGCACGTACAGCTTTCGGCCAGCCATTAAATATGCAAATTATGGTCATCACTAGCAGCAGCTGACGCAGCGGCGGCGCCTGCAGAACCCAGCAGGGTCTGGGCGGTGGGTGTTGAAGGGGCTTACGAAGGGTCTAAAGGGGCAGACGTTTCTCGGCGTGGGATCCGGAGGGAGACTTCGTGAGAAAGGGCCCTTATGGAACAGCTGGCTTCTCGCGGAACCCTGGAGACCTGAACTGGCCTGCTTGCGAAGTTCCAGCCCAAAGTAACAACCTAGGGCCGCTTTGCTACACCCGCCCAACCGCGCTCGCACTTATCTCTTCCTGCATTATTCATCAAGTCGTATCTTTCCGCAGTCGGCTAACAGGAATAGAGTAAAGAATTAGTATAAAGACGACCCATGCTTACACTAGTAGCTTGCTTATGAGCCTCCCGCCTCCCCCTGCTGTCGAAGAGCTCGCAACTTCCGTGGGCCATCCAGAATTGCTAGTCACCAACTGCGTTCTCTCCCGCTATTGACCGTTGGTGAAGTTCGTCCAACTTCCAATCCGTTGCTACAAATCCGCGCCAAATTGAGCGAAACTGAGGATGAGTAGCAGCGTAATCTTTTTTGCATGATTTTGTAGCGATCAGATCCAACTGGTAAATTGCAATGGAGCGCTGAAAAGATAGACACGGTAAGTGGCAAATTATCGCTTGTCATTCGAAAGGTTAAACCCGAAAGGCGATCATTTCGTAACTGTAGGATTTACAGCATATGTTGTAAATAGAAAGCTCCCACAGTTAATACAGCTTACGCACACGCTTAACACGGAGTTATGTTTTAATCTGTTAAATAGAACATTTTTTGCGGTTCTAATGTCGCGGCAGGGTCTATTTAGATGCGGCAGGGTTATAATATAGTACAATTAAAATATCATATAGTACTAATTTCTTTGTTCTACAGTATAACCTGTTTATCCTTTACTATTACTGGGATTATTTTTTCCTGTCATAAGCTTAGTTCTAATAATTTCATTCTTATAGATACGTTACACTATATCTGTGCATTGTTCTAAATAGGAAAAATACAACGACGGCATTGGATCAATTTGTACAGGGTACACAGAATATATATGATAAAATAATAGGCTAAGTAACCTATCACAACGTTGTATAGCTACCTAACGTAACGTAACGTAAGATATCGTGGCAAACTCAAATGTATTGCGTCCGAATGTTCGATGCAAAATTGGCTCCATAACTATTTTTTGTCTTCATAACTACCAGAATTACTTACTGTTTTGTATTTAATTAACTAAAATACCGCTATCTACGTACAATCATTTAGTATTAAAATACTCCAAAGCCTTCAACTAAGCGCTATCCAAAAATGTCAAGCTTTGAACTCGCGGTAACGGCACTTTGTTCGGCGTTCACAGATTGTTAGTACTTGAACAAAGATAAGGAATAAGCATAAATTAAACAAAATTATCTCGAAATCGAAACCCAATGCCTAGATAGAAGCGAAATATCATTTAAATAAGATCAGTCGATAACCTCCATAGGATCCTTGTTTCGGTAACAGGACTAGTGAATGGTCACGAAAAGTAGGCCAATGGCAAGTTGGCAAAGATCTGTGTATAAGATTCGATTATAACAGTACATCATTGTTTCGTGCAGAGTGTGCACATTTAAATAGAATGGTACGCATTGTCGCAGTGATCTAGAAAAGCTGACCCCTTGCTACATCTCTAAAGAGAACAGCATTAGTCGGTAAAGCAACTGCGTCCATTACGTCTCGTTTACCCCACTAAAGTCGAATTCCAACCATCGGCTGCATCTACTTAAGCCTCGATGTTTCGAACCTTACGTCCGGCCTCTAAGGATCTCCATAAGCCTAGAGGTTTCGAACAATGGTAACCTTCTGACTAGGCATATAACGTCAAGCGGGATAAATATAGGCTATCCGACACTAATTCTATATCGATATAGCAGGAACGGGATATAGTAGCTTCTTTTTGCATCTTTTAGGCATGATCCCTAAACCAATTTGAACCTTTAAGGCATTTTGTTTTGGAGCATTTAGGTCCTGGTTGTGGCGCCGCATATTTATATACTTTTAGTCTGAATAGCATTACACTTTCTCCTAAGTTCTAAATTTACGTGGGTGTCACCAAAGGGTAGGCACATAGAAGGAATTGTGTAGCAACTATTTTTTTTTTTATTCGTTTATTTGATCTCAAGCACCATAGTGACGAGTAGCTATCTACGGTACTAAACCGATAGGTGACACGTGGAAACAATAGTTTAAGCTGTTTGCTGCGTCGCGTACAGGTTGTCGGAATATGCGTCCAGTTTAGCCATACATTCGAAGCAATTCTCGATCGAAGCAACACAAGAGCGCACTCTACTCATTGGTTCACAGAGATTCATATTCGCAGAGATTCATATATATCCTTCTGTCGTTATATATTTATACTGTCGCTTTTGGATTGCCAAAGAACGTCGAACTGTCGTAAACTGTTGACCGGGAAATTTGAGCAAACAAGAGCATCTACTATTTCCTTAGTAGATCTACTGACACCGTTACATTCTGCAAGCTACCTTTGTAGCCGCTATTGTGCTTTTTTATAAACCAGTATCCGCTTGTTGGTCCTATCTGCTCGACTGTTCACCCTTTTTGCAATCTCTTTCGACGAAAGTGTCAGCTGTACACCACAAAGTGGCTCGAATGAGAGTCACAGTCGTAGAGTAACAGGAGCACTAAAACGAACTTTTCTCGAAAGCCGTCGGTGGGTCGGTCAGAGGCAAGGGGTAACGAGGGCTACCGGCAGCTTTTCGATTGTCATCATCACTGGCCATCCCGTCTTTTCGCCCTTCGTCAGTAGACTTTCACCCTCGAGTCTATTCTGAGTTCTTTTATGGCGCTGATGAATCTCGCAAATCCATTCCGTTGCCGTCATCTGCAACCCTCACGGTGAAAGGGGCAGCAACAACTTCAACGTCGACTTTGGTTAGCTGCTTGATGGACTTCCACCCTTTGCGGGCGCCGTCGTTGTTATGGACAGGGGTTTCTTTTGCTGCAGCTGTTCGTGTTATCGCTATTGCCGAGGCTCCTGTTGCTACTGCTACTAGCATGAGTCTCTTATTTCGTCATTGTTACGAACGATCACCGTACGGGTTGATAAGATAAAGGAGGGACAAAAAAAGGGGAGAAAGGGTTGTTGGTAGGGGGTACGAGAAGAGTTAGAAGCGTAACAAGACTAGCTTACTTACTAAGCGTAAAGCCATCATCAGTATATCTAGCCCTAGGGCTGTTGGCGAGCAGTATTTCTATTGACGGTTAAAGAAACAGCACCTTTAGGAGAACTGCTTATTAACCCGTATTTCGTCTCTGGTATTCTTGTCACGTATTATTGGATTTATACAAAGTAAAATAAGGCAGAAAGAGGTCATCGTTTAAAAAAGCAACTGGCTTATAGGGCTGTATGAATTTAGATAGCAATGAACATAAAGTTCGGTTTTTGTTACGATACGAAGATGATGCACGATGTGGGTTTATCTTGAAAAGAAAATATTGAAATAGCCAAACGAGAATACGATAAACCATAATCTAATCGAAATTAGTATTCTGGTGCAAGGATGGAAGCAGATATAAATCCAACTTTAGAAACCTATGTTTTTCTATCAACAGGAGCATTCTGGGTATACGCAACAAAATGCTACCTGCTTTGGCTCATGAACCTTTGGCTTTCCTAACAGGTGCTCAGCCTATGCACACTATTTGTCTACCGAATTAGTACTGTTTGTGGTTGATCTGTATATCAAAGAGAGTTTAGTCGAATTTAGTACTTAGCTGTATTTTAAGAAAAAAATGAAAACTGACGGAAAACCGCTAGTAGATAGCCCACGGCGGCGCTGAAACGCCACGCCGCCGCTTTTTGGGCGCGACTAGTTTCTCAGTGGCGACCCAGATTTCTGTTGGGTTAAACCGCCCACCACAGTCACTAGCAATCATGTAGTGGTAATTTAAGCGGGAGGTTTAACGAGGCAGAGCGTATGCCTGCATACTCGAGCCGATCATGCATATGCTAACATTATGTCTCGCGGTGACTAGTTCCACTTTCTTACGAGTTGTTCCTTAGTAGAAACGAAGCAGTCCTGCCAAATCCAAAATGGCTCCATGCGAAGGCTGTCGGCCACAGCCTATAATGGTGAGTTTCTTGTTTCTGCGGAACCAAAGGATCGTTCCGTGGACGTGGATAGTGTTTGTTGTTCTATTCAGGTCACAAGCGAGATATTAGATACTGTCGTATTGCGTCAACGACCATACGAAAAGGAAACCTGGACATGATGGAACCATTTCGTAGTTTCTGGTCGTCAAGCGCCGCTATTACGGCACGTTGTTATCTTACATAAAGTGATATTCTCATGATATAATAATGTTAGCGATCTTGACCGTGAGTTGCGTTAAACTCTGGCTGATTAAGTTATAGCAAAGAAGAGGTGAACGCACGTAGCAGATCAGTATGTTCGGTAATCTATTCGTTGTTTCTAGGTATACTTTGTCTACTAATTGAGAGATCATGTGTTGAGGTAATTAAAAATGAGATTACTTCGTACATGATATGGCTACTTTAAAAAATGCATCAAACTTTTATCGAAAGACCTTGCTTCGCTTAGAAGATTTGTCAATAAATTTTTGACAAGGATGGAGTCTTTGGTGTCACCTTTTAAATAGTATTTCCAGGCCATACGTCTTTTCAATATTCAGTTTAGTATGCATTTTTTTATCATATTCCTATTTGTTAATTGTCTCCTTTACATCGTCGGCATGAATTAAAGAAATGCCCTGACTATATGGCTCATATTTGAGCCTTTTGGAGTAGTAGTGTCGCCTCAAAAATACGTTTTTGCTATATTATATATTATTATATATAGCAAGTTACTAATAATAGTAGCAGAAACGTAATTTGAAGCAATAGACATCGTAGAGACTGGCCAATGACCATTGCTGCACGCATTGTACTGAATCCTTGTCTTCGTTCGTCCACTGATGATCGTTTGACCACCTGCCGTAGAAGGGTCGGGGCCTGGCACGGCCTGGCCAGATCTAGCCTGGGCTGGTTCATTCGGTTGCTTCTAGCCACCGCCTACCTTTACCGCCGGCAAGGTTGTAATGTGCGACACCGGTGACAGGAGGAATGGGCGAGGACTAGAGATTGGGCTTTTTGTCTGGGGCAGGCAAGGCTAGGGAAGCATTGTAATTTTGTGTCACCCCGGTGGTGATTAGGGCCCACAGCGTGGAAATCCACAGCGACGAGTGCATGGGAGAACATACCGTTGGGGACGAAAAACTGGAGAGAAGAGAGAACCAGGCTTCACGGAAGACTTAATGACGCAGAAGAGGCCGACAGCGGTCGAGCGGGAGGATCGGGTGCAGGGTCTGCTACGTCGAAGGCTAGCGCGAAGTAGTTGGAGCGGAGAGGATTGAAAACGGCGGAGCCGCCCATGGCTAGCGGTCCTGCAGCCCTAACAGTGACAGAGCCAGTCCCCCGGCTAGTTGTCGTCGTGCTACGTCGAGATATAAAGGACACAAAATATGGAATGAGAGGAAAAGTAGTGACCAAGAGTAACTGCGCAAAAGCTGCTGCTATTCTTGACCGGCGACTCTTCAGCGGCCCTACTGGCTCACGCTGAACGGTTCGTCATGTGAGTCAGTGAGCGAAAGGCGAGAGAAAAGAGGACAAGGAGGGGGAATATTTATTCGTACTGTTTTGATATTGCAGGAACAGTATAAGCACACGAGCGGTCATGACACGCACAACCGTCGGCTGGAGTTGATGACCATAGCGACAACTCAATCGTTCTCGGCCTGTAACGCAACTCCACGACACATCACTTTCGCTAGACTCAGCTGTGATCATGGCACATTGCTGACTAATCTACAAGAGCATCGTTGTCTAATTAAGGAAGATAAACAATTTGCTTTGTTGCTCATAGGACAGAACTGCAGCGAACAGCACGTTTATAGGTAACACAAACATCGCATTTAATCATATCGGACAGATATGTCTATCTTATTCGATTGAATGAGGTAACTTCTCGGTAGCGTGCGTCTATGCGCTCGATACTGGGCTTGTGTGTGTGCACTGTATACCGACGGGGTCAGTCCGTAGTATCCTGCATAACTACTACATATCTTGTATAGATTTAGGTATCGAATAATCGTGGGTGATGTACATTTGCTACATTTTTCTGAATGTTCTGCTACATTTGCTGAATCGTAGTTATAGGTAAATCGAGTTATAACACGACAAAGCGTACATATTTCATTCTGGCTCTCATGTTCGTCATGCTAACATAACATCATAGTAGTAACGTTATCTTCTGGAAACTGGGTTATGTCCTCATGCACCAAGTCCATACATACTTCCTTAAGTCCTACCGGTTAGTTAGAAAAAAAATTAATTTCTAACTTTTTAACTAAATATCCGGCCAAAGCAAAAACGAATAGGTAAGCAGTTGCTTTTTGGCCTAGAGAAGCAGACACTTAGTTTGCCGTCAGCCGAAGCATGGTTTACGTATGTGGAAGCGTGCAGATCTACGTCAAGCTGAACCCAAGTGCAAGAAAAGGTTATAATAGCGTTTAATAGTTCCCTCGTTAAAAATGTATTGTCCGACAAAACAAATGCCACCTGATTTGATCTACACTGTTGACAATAACTGCCTAAATCGTATCTATTTTTCAGTCAAATATAACGCGTAAAATAGTTTATATTTAATAACAATTTGAATACTGTATTTGTACGTGAGCCTTAGTCGATTAACAGCAGCTTGGCATGGGATTGCTAATCCGTCAACCCTGTATAAGACGTAAGCCAAGCATAAAGTGCAAAGTAGTGCATACGAGCTATAGTTCTTATACTTATTATGTGTCAGAAAATACCGTCCGGTAAAAAAGCACAGCCATTGCGTCTTTCTCGAGAACGATCGAAATTTAGCGACTTTGGCCCGAGTCAGTTACTTTACCAGTATGTCTATCGTAACCAATAACTTAATCGTGCTGCAAGTTACTATAGTACTAGTGGAAGAACTTTTTCGGAAAACTATGTAGATTACTTACAGCACATCCAAGGGATAAGAAAGACCAAGATGTACGAGACGTTGATGGCACTGACGGCGGAAATAGAACATCTGGGAGCTAATAAGCGGGTAAAATACGCACGGCACCCAGCCAAGGAATTGTTGTATTGCTTATTATGTATACAACCGACCGGTTGTTGCTAATCTGATTGTTGACTCCTCGTACAGCTAGTGCTAACAAGGGGTGCCCTATGGGGTGCATATATAATTCAAACGATATTAAAAGTAAGTATCGAAATGTCATCCTTGTTAACTTCAATAACAAAGTATTCGTTCTAAACTAATCTGTAATAAAGTAACTGTGAAAAGTTATTAAGTGTAATAAATTCTACTCATGGAAAAGATACAGATCCAAAATCTAATCGTAAGCTCGACCTGTAAGCACGTCATTCTCAGTAGTTGTCCATTATTACTGCTAGAAAAACGCCACTTTCATTTACACGATTTGCTAGGCTTCACTCTACTTTTCTGCCTCCGATATAATGCTCGTTATTCGATATATTTTATAATTTTACTATAAACTTTCATTTCATATGCTTTCCGTATTTGATCGATTTTGCTCTCATTCAGGCAAAAATAAGCGTACGCTTTAGTCATAGCTAAAACACTGCCCCTGTGCTTTGCTTACTAGAAGAGTATTGCTACCGCCTCCTACGCGCACGTTTATACTGTCTTCGTGAAATCGTTTCTGTACAAGAAATCTATAAGGATATCATGAAATACGACTGAGACACCTTCTTCATTTCAATTGAATAGCAAGGTTATTGCTTACTACGGTTTGCGTGAAGGTTTCGACCTCATGGCTATTTGGTTGTCTTTTTGTTATGGAAATGATTTTTTGAATAGCCACACGACCTCACCGAGTCCTATATTTTTTGCTCGCCTATTTTCTGTTAGCGCTCACCTCGGTGTCCTTATTTAAACTCTTTTCTTTATTTCACTTTAGTTTAACCTCGTTTTCGAGTCGACCCTCGCTTCATCAATCCACGTAAACAATAAGGGAAAACAAACCTTACCCTACTGCACCTTTGCGGTGGCTACAAACACATTGCATCGACTAATTTTTAGTACAAATATTATTTTACTGTTTTTTAAACGTTAGACGTACATAGTTATTAATCGTAATTCAATTTCTAACTTAGATTGCAATGAGCTGAATTTCTGTATTGTTCGACACGGATCCATTATAATTATTCCGCTCATAGAGATGATTTTCTAGACTGTGTAATGGAAGTTCCATCAACAGGTTCGTATTGCGCGCCACTGTAAAAAAAAATGTTGGTAATCTGTAAGGGACTATGACAAATCGACAATCTTAGTCTAACTGTTAGCACAGAATAATTGAGTAGTACAAATAATGGTACTAAAGTTATTTTCGATATTAATAAAATGTCATAGTGTCATTAGGCAAAAAAAAATGCCTCTGAGCCTGTAGTAACGTCATGACGGTTCGTCTTAAAGAAAGCCATTACATGAAAATGCCTGCCCTGTCGTAATTTACAACCATTAGATAAAGGTGTATAGGTAAATTTATACATAGGTATGCCAAACGATAGGTCTTTCTAAAGTAGACTTGACAAATATTCACGATGAGCGTGCCGTTTTTGTGACTCGCTCGGTGCTATATATGTATGTATATATATATATATATATATATATATATATATATATATATATAACAAACACTAGTAACTTGCCTTTTTCCTTATAATAACGTTATACACCGGGCGCTTTCTTTCGCCATTATTTGACCTATCTCCCATAGTAGGACACTGCAATGCTTAGCTGGTCACGCTTTGTCGCCCATCGAGTCTAGAGGGAAATCAACTATTGTACAGACGTATATAGCCTAGAACAAATGACGGTACCACTGGGCAACCAACCCTAGCTGCCAAGAATGGAATAATATATTCTCAACTACGGGTACGTTTTATACTAAATCGTATTCCCGAAAACCCTTTATTGTTGTCCCAAACTAGGCTATGGAATCACTTCAAATCAGGTTGATCTTACAACTTGCTTTTACTGCTATAGTTATTGGACTCGGATAATGTCAAACGAATGCCTCTAGGACTGAATTTGACAGTAGTTAAGGGGACAACCTAGTATTAAAGACTAGTCTACCGTTAATGCTTGCTCTTTCGTTACCCGATATCCAGAGATAAGGCCAAATGCTAGTGGAACTAAAGCGCTAGATAGAACTGTGAAACCTGATAAACTTGTTGCTGGTACCGTTTCGCCATAGATCATCTACAGGCACACCCGGTATGCATTTGCTACCTTGCTAAGGTAGCACAATGAAGATCAGTTTGAACTCACGCTACAATCCCTTCTTTCAGAAAAAGACGTACTTCCTTCCATTTCTTGTGGTTCTTTTTTGACAACTTGCAGCGCAGCCTTCTTCATAATGGACTTGCGTAAATCGTTCTCCTCGGTGCGAAGCATTTGCTTGGTAGCAGGCGGCCTCAGCACCACGCGAACAAAACATAGATACGGCTGAAGCTAGTAAAAGAAATATGTAATGTGAATTTACAGTTGACTGGACTAGTAGTGTTGCAGGGGCTATAAGAATCTTTAAACAGCTCAGGGTATTCCTGCAGCTACTGGATGATGCGATTTGTGTACGGCTCCCCTGGACGACGAATCTCTTAGCAGAATTCGTTTATGTTCCTACCACTGTAACGGGCACAACCTTTCAGCGATTAAGCAGTTTCCTCAACATTTTCCTGCCTAGACCAAGCAGACTCCGAGGCCCAGCACTCGCCTCCATCTTAGCAGCCCCCTTTCCCAACCCTCTCTTGCTCCTTTCGTACCCGTGTACCGCTCCCCGGCTTCAGGACTACAGCCAGTCATGTTATCGGAGCTGCATTTCCCCTGCGACTGCTTCCCCCGGGACTAATAGAAGCACTTCCAGAACCAAGTAGTCCAGCTCTTTAGACGAGCCACACTTCAAACTATACACATCCTTAAATTATCCCAACTAAATATTTATTGATGGTTTCCTAAGTGCAGCAGTGGAATTCTTATAAAATAGAATAATGCTGAATCTACACGTACTACTAATTGTGTGTTTCATCATTTGAATATGTTGCGCAAATGCCAGACTACCGAAATCTGGTTAATATAGTTGCATTCTTAATATTCCCCTAATAATAAATGTAATAATATATATAAATAATAAATAAGTAAAAATAATGTACTATCATTTCATCATGTTTGCGCACTTGATGTTTGTGACCTTTAAGTCTCTCATGTATTTCATGGCAACAAGGTGTTGTGACACCAGCATCGTTTGGAAATAGACATATTTTCTAAAAACGATATGTTTTTTGGTTTGCATCTCATCCCAAAGCACTTAATAAAGGTGTGCCTATGCTATATCTATTTAAGCTATCCCCGGCAAACTCGCCCACACGACCTGTGTGTGTGGCTTCTATTAGCTGTGGTTCCTTTAGACTTAGAATAGTTAAAGCGCGACGCAGTGAACTCCGTTTGCAGCTTCTGCTTCATCGCTCTACCTGCATTTCATATAACAAACACCATATAACAACATTCATTGTCCCGCTTCATGTTCATTCTTTATGGACCTAAGACTCAATACCAGCCAAACTGGCCCATGTGACTGATTTCCCTAAGGACATCTACGACTTCATAGATGCTGTCGTGTCTTTACGTTTGGGAATCATTCTCGAAGTCTATCTTTTTTTATTTGCGGACGCTTTCGTCGTCGTCGGGGGGTGAATGAAAGGATATGAATAGATGACCATGTCTAACTTAAGTGGACACTGTGACGCCTTGTTATTTAGCTAACGTTATGCTTATACTGTTGTCCTTTGCTCAGGCAGGCAAAAGGAGAATGCATATTCGTTGTACGGACCGCTCTTTGTTAAGAAAGAGTCAGACTAACAACCTATGAGATGTAAGGATCGGCCGTTATGTTTATTGGCGGCTGAATTATGTTGTTGAATTACCTTTTCTTTTTAAGAATATTCATCTCCTACAGGATTTTTCATCGGAACACAAACATATTGCCGCCATAATGGCACCAGTAGTTAGGTTGGTCTGCTTATTTATCCATAACTTCTACAACTATTGACTAGTACGAAAAAAATGCGTACTACCATTATAATAAGAGGCCCAGTATTGCTCCGAAGAGTTAAAACATACTGTGCGAGTTTTGAATGGAAACACTTGATTTTCGGTTCTAATTTCACTAAATAATATCTTTTGATACGTTATATTTTTTCTTCAAAGTCAGATTTTACTCACTAACGAAAATATTACTACATATATAGTGGTTTATAGTAATAATAAATCTATTGTATATTATGATTAGACACCTAGGCCTCCTATTGGTTTCCGTACGCGGTCTTCTAAAGCTCTTAACAAACCGAGATACCCAGGATCCATGTTATTATGGTCTTTCGCCATGTACAATATTGTTTCGACATCCGCGCTTCTTTCAAGCACTTTAATGCACATCTTAGTTTTTCAAAATTTTAGGTAGTTTAAGTCTCTGTATAGCCATTATTTTCATGCGGTGCTTCCCTGCCACGGTTTGTTATTTCGGTTCCATGAAAGGACAGAAAAAAAGTTTTCTGATCTGTTTGCTTTTTCTATATCGCACGTACTCTTCGTCTTTTTCGTCTTTGATCTATCCAGTCGTGAACTCTGTCCCTTGGCAGCATACCGTTGGCCCCTTTTTAGACTACTACTTTCTGCCCTTGGTGTACACTCGAAAGCCGAACAATCTTAGGACCACTCATCTATGGCGCCTGCTTGCTTCCGGACTCATTTCCTCGTTAGGTTAACACTGTCCGTTCTAGTCCCAAAGGCTTCTACGTCCGGTATAGTCATCACACTGCAGAAGCCGGACGTTGGTTTGTAGAGAGATCGGTACATGGGTCTAGCAGTACAATCTCTTGTTGTTTGTATCTCTCTCGTCGTAGAACTGCGACGAACACAACGGCTATAGGCCTCCTATTGTTGCGTGTGGGTCAATGAGTCTGCAGTGTGTATGAGATGTATGGTATAGCCGTTTGTACAAATGTGTCTGTGTGTCGGCCAGGCCAGGAAGAAAAGGACGTTGCAGAAGGATTACAGCAAACAGCACTGCAACGGTGGTATCGGTGCCGTTCTATTCGGTCTTATGCCGGACGCTGGCGGAAACGAGCGTGTAATCGAGTAGTTAGAGCCCTCGTTTACCCTTCAGTTGAACCTGACAGGTAAAGAGAAAGCTACTGCCGCAACAGGCGCTGTTGTTGCTAGTGCTGTCGCTACAGGCAACGTGGATGGCGACGTTCATCAGGTCCTAAATGAAAAAAAATACCGCCAGATGATAGCGTACGGTGGACCTTATAGCCGATTGCAACTCGATTGTAATGATCGATATTGAACTGTTCACTGGTGAGTAGGCTGATAATAGCGCCACTTCACAGTGCCTTAAAATGTATTAATTATAACGATGTTTCGGATGCCTTGACGTTACCGAGGTTTTCACGTAGCACATCAAAACCTGCTGGTTGGAAGATCTCTAAGGACAAAGAAAAATCAGCTTAAACCCTTAATCTGGTTAGAAAATTTAGGCTTATTTGTGCTTCACCTTGGATCTGCTTTAAGCACTTGTACGGCATACAATTACTGAGTCTATGTGAGTTTTTTTTTTTATATATTGTATTATCTCATAAACTGAAAGAAAAAGAAAACACAAAATGAATAACATCTAAAACCAGGACTATTCGTGTATGTTGGGCCGACAGAACAATAATGCGGAAAGATAGATTTAGCGTCTCTTATATCACGCACAGTTTAAGAAGTATTGCAGGTAATCTGAGATGCAGGAACTAGTAAATGCTAAGCCCTGCGTGCATGTTGCTGAAGACAGCGTGTCAATTTGAAGCTTGTTTTAGCACGATACTTGTAAAAAGGATCTACAATAGGATATAGCAATAAATTGTCTTCTATCAACTGACTAAGCCATGATCATGGGTGAGAAACTGGCTAGAAGTTGGTCGTTCCTGTGTAGAAAAAATTCAAAGCCGGTTCCCAAGGGGCGACGTGGTGGCGAACTAAGCGGAACGGGGCGAACAAGTGTTCAAAGAACGGAAAAATCTTCGTCTTCCATCAGATGACAAGACGGATGCGCATGATCGGTAATTCAAAGCACAAACTCGGTTTACGATAGAATAGACAGGACGGATGTGTAGTACATCACGGAACAACAAAGTCGCTGAGTACGCGAACAGTCGAACTCACCGATTTGACTTGAACTGATTATTTGCTTGCATAAACGAGTTGAAAAAGAACACGACGACCCCCTTGTGAAAAACGGTCACTTTATCTCAAGTCAATTGACAGACGCTGGTACTTAGAGTTCAGCTCGTCGTGCGCCGTTACCAGTGCTATCGCGTCATCTGAGCCGCCGCCAGTGTCGCTATTGTTGTGTACTTCTGTCTTTCATGCCCCTTGTACGTTGGTAATCTGTCGAACTATTTACAATGACGTGCCCGATTCCCTTGAAGGACGTTTGATAGGCTCCGCAACATCTAAGAGCAACCAGCGAACGGCTCGAACTGACAGACGGATAGTAATGTCCTACGTCAGCAATGGGCAGGGTGAAATTGTGGTACGACAGAATTGACTGATGATGATAGGCAGACCGGCACTAAGTTGCAGTTCAAGACTTAGCTGGTTGCCAGCACCAAACACCGAGAAGGGTCTTGATGGTCGGAAAAGCAGAACGTGACAGGGGAAAAACAGAATAAGAGTGAATGACGAAAGCATGGAAGAAAGAGGAAGAGAGAGAGAGAGAGGTCGAATAAAAAAAAATGCAGCTATGGGCAGCAGTGAAGGTTATTAAATAGGTTAAAAAGTGGGGCTGCCAGGATATAAGCAGAGAGTTGTGGCTAGTCCAGTCAACAATGGAATGAGGCAGGCGCTGTTACTTCCGCCGAGTGGCTGCCTGGCCACATTTTGACAAGTGCCACTTTTCCTTCTTCATCCTTTTTTTCTACGATTCCCTTTTTCCTTGGTCTACTAGACAGAAAACGCATGGGCGTTGTACAAGAACGCTATTTTGTCCTAGAACGTGAGAATGCTTTGATAACTATATCAATATGCGACACATACTTCTTTCAAATTGTTCGGAAGTGTCACAACTGATTCAGATGAAGACACCTATTAACGCATGTAGCTTAATAATATAGTAGTGGGTGACGCTAAGAATATCAAAGCAATTCGGAGACCTCGAGTCAAATTCATCTCTGCAGTTGATTTAGCCAGTATGTAACACATACACAGATGGCTAGCCAAACCTTCTTTTTAGGAAAACTGTTTCCCGGGAACCCTTTACAGTCCAGCTTTACCGGCAGCTATCATGTCCTGGACGCAAAATTTTCTAAAACGTTGTCTTCTTATCCTGCTCCGCATAATCCGCTCTAATTAAACTGAACTTGATTGCTTGGCAGTGTTGGGAAACTTGAAATTTCAAGTTTCCCAACAATTTCAAGTTCCTAGTATATCACATCAGTTATGTCTGACATGTATGAGCCACTTGTGCATCTCATGTACAGTAATGCAGTTTAATATGTTGTCGCAGCCAACATATGCTTTTCACTCATCAATCACAAAATAATTTAAAGACGTCCATAAAAGCCACTACTATTCGAACAAAGCGTTCGTTTTAACTTCGCCGTCGTTACCGGGTAATCGTTACAGTGTCAAAAAACGTAGACACACACGTACGTATATATGTTATTTTGCAGATATAACGGGGTAGCAGTCAACAGTAATGCTTACGGGAGCGAACGGGTTTATCCGCTAAGATTGAGTAATTATTCCGGCAAGTAAAAATTTACCGATGCAGGGGCAATCGGTGCCTTGCTATACCTAGCTCTGCCATCCCGAATATACTTTCCGTATCGTAGAATCCGTAGACTCGTTTTCGTCTGAATCACGCAGAGTTATATTGGTAGGTTGGTGTCGACTACGACGACGTGACCACTTTATAAATTGATGACCGTATCAAAAGCTGGCCAATGGACCTATTCTTCCCACTCACCTCGACTAGACTTTTTTGCCTAGCTGCACGTTGGCCATGGTCGCTCTGCCCTTCCTGCGAGCACCCATTGAGGCAAGAATGGGAACCGGAGCCACCTCCCCGCTGGCGGAGTGACTAAGGTCAGCCAATGCGGAGACTAAGCCATAGTCCCTTTGGGCTAAACGTTTACAGTCTTGGATTTGAGCTGACTCCAGACAGGAGAAAAAAACTAGTTTCATCCATGCCACGTTGCTTCCTGACACGAAGCAACGAGAAAAGCTGATCACATTAAACGAAACGGAGAATTTCCCTTCCGATATCGCAGCGCTGTTGGCTATACCCATGTAGCTTCCGAAATCTCTCACTACGACTTCAAAGACAGGCTATATAGGGAATATATAGGACTTGACTTTGGCAGTTGGTAGAAAGATATTTTCTAGCTAGAATTGGTGGTACCATGTCACTCGGGAATTCCTCAACGCACTATGTAGGTATGTTCCATAATATTTGGCAATCTGTTTTTTACAACAGCTCCGTTGACTGGGAAATGGATCGGTGAATCTAGTAGTCTCGGGTTCTGTTAGTGCATGAGCTGAACCAGTCGGTTACTGTAAATCTTGATGCTGAGTAAACTAGAGAAAAGGCTGAGAAAAGTGTTGACGAAAAAAACTTTTTTTTTTTTAAATAGTAATATTCAAATACTAAAAGGATTATAAAAGGACACTTAGTTAATTTACTCAATCCCCTGTCTTGTGGCTTTCTAGTCGCCGAATAACCGCCTTAGGAGTGGTGCTAATCTATTTACAGTGTGGGCGTGTGTATTGATTAGAAGACTGAGGTATTTGTTTTTAAAATAAGAATAACGCATAAAGCTAACACTTCATTTTGCAGGCTAACCTAAAATATACGTTGTGAATCACATTACATTGTTGTGGATCCTTTCATTTAAATTGAGCTTTTCTTTGGTTGGTCTGTTTAGCCGAAAATGAAATCATCATTACTTCGACATCCGTAAAACCGGCAGCAAGCCCCTAATAGTGTCCTGTTAGATGCGCACGGGGCTGTTATGCTAAGAAGCATTTAATTTTTCTAGCTGATATTTGCCGCCGCCACGATTATATAAAATATAACGAGCAGCTTTTTGCGATGAACGCACTGGTCAAAATACGCAGCACATGGTCATTTCGAAAGTGATTCTATAATTGAACCATTAAAAGAATAATTTTTATGTACACGTGAATTCTAATAGTGTGAATTAAAAGAATAATAAATATCACAACGTAGAAATAAAAAGGCATGAACGTACAACTTTTTCTCTACTTTAGCACCTGAATATATAAAAAGAAACCTTTCTTACGGCAGCTCCCTGGGAAGGTCAGCAGCATTCTTTCATTCTAAACTACATGTCTTTGACCTCTCTAAGATTGCAAGTAACAAAGATACGAAAAATGATCTATAACTCATATAAGTTGAACGCCGTACTCCTACTATGGCACATATAAGCAGCTGCTATTAATCATTAGTTCGACAGGATGCCTAATCACCGAAGTATCTCCAAATGTGCGTTCGTATTCGGGGTCTTAAGAGCAAAAAATCAGCCTGTATACTATGAACGTGTATCAGTCAGCCTGTATAGTATATAGTTTTAGTGTTTTCCCAGCAAAGGTTCATACATGTAGCTTACACTTCATAGAGCTAGATACATACATGACACAAGGTATAGGGGTTTGTTCTGCAACCGGCAGCCGATTTTTCTTGGACGAAGGGACGCCTTCGGACGCTGCGTCCCATCTCATGCGCTAACGTTGTCGTTAATCCCCCTATCTTTCAAACAGGGAATTAATGTCTGTTTGTGAAGGGGATATGTAGATAGATATCTATCCATCTAATGAGATCGACGGAGAAGGTAAGTAGCAGCTGGGCGCCGAATGGCAGCGCCCGTGGCCGATGCGAGTGGCAGCAAAAATTTGTCCTTCTCTTCTTCCTTGTCGTCTTCCAAGAGGACACCCAGAGTTGATGGGGCCTTCATTACCATAGACACACCTGTACGCTCACACATCCACACAAGCAGTCGCACAACCGCCGACACACCCAAACGCGTAACCGGAACAGGAGTGAGCTAGCTAATGTGACATTGACCGCTTTTTAAAAGTGTCAACTGCTCTCTTGTCCTGCTTGTCACCAACTTCGAACGGGCCGCCACAGAAAATACTTCATCTAAACGAGAAAACATTTGCAAAAACTAGCGTTACAGAAAGCCCGGAACCTCAGATACTTGGTCCGAGCTGGAAAGCTGGCTAGAATCCAGCAAGAAAAAGCGGGGCCAAACGTTGGGAGAGAACGAAAAAAAATAGAGCAACGGAGGGACAGTGAGCAATGCTTAAGGTGAGCTAGAGTTCGGTCAGTCCTGATCAGTGCTACCCAGATTTTCTAATGATTGGCTAATCTCAAACGAATTTTCCTGACGTTCCACCTCGTGCTACTATAGGTTCGGCTGCGATTGCACTAAAAGTAGAACGCAACTCGGTCTAGGTGCAAATAGCTAATAACCTTGAAGGTGGTTCTGGTAATTCTTTCATTAGAGAGATCCAGCCAGATGGTGTAAAGAGCGCGCAGACAGTAGAGGGGGGGGGGGGTATGAGGGTAGAGCGGAACTAAGATATGGTACGTATGCCCCTTAGTACGGCAAAGGAAAGACGAAGACAATCAATGCTAGCTAGTTTTTTTTCGAGATCGTTTGTAAGCTTTTACAGGCACATCGATGACGGTGCTGATCTATATTCTGCTTTGCTACACCATGCAACCACAAGCTGAGATGAGAGTCAGTAATAAGAAAGCAGATTTTCTTTCCTATGATAATGTTTTAATCATATACTGTTTCGGCGTAGTTGTTTCAGAATTCTTTCCTGAAAATACTGTTTGGTTTCGGCTAGTGCAGCCTGACGTTGATGTGAGCGTTACCCACCCGTTGATTCTTACATTGGAAACACAGTTTGCGGTTTAACTCGTATGCGAACATTCTGCCTAACAGGGTACTGCTGATAATACCCCATAGCTGTCGATTCTTTGCTCGCTCTGAGCCCCAAAAGTCTGCTCGGCGCTTCTCTTCCTTGTCTGCTGTTCTTTTCTGGTCCATCTCACAACCGCGACACTTCAGAAGAACTCGCCGGAAAGTCCAGTCAGGGTAGCTGCGACAGAAGCAACGGTGGCTTGTTATATGGTTGACGGAGCAAAGAGCTGGGCCATCGACCATTCAACCTATGCTACTGCCAATCTCTGCTACTGACTAGGAATTGCAGAAGAGTTGTCCCCAACACGCCTACTTTGCTTGTTTTTCAAAGGGCAGCGAAACCCATCGACGTACCGCGTAGACTGTCGTTTCTGTCGCTGACTAGCAAGGACTAAGATGACGCTTCAGAAAGGAAATGCTTTTTATAGGAACAGTAGCGGCAAAACGCAGCTGCTTGCTTTCCTTCTGTATGTGAGCCAATTCAGCGTAAGCCTGTGAATACGGTCATGAGGCACTGAGGACAACCCTGTCTGGCGTAATCGAGGAGAAGCGATGTATGTATGTATGTATGGGAAATATGTACGAAGATGCACGTTAAGGGTGAAATAGGGGTGGTAGATAACGTATGTTGAGTGGCCCCTTGAGGTCTTCCGCAGCGGCTGCTGCTTTTGGGGCAACGCGATCCCTGATTCAGCCAACTGGGCCAATTGAAGAAACTTTCTTGCTTACCATCCAGCAGGCTGCTTCTTCGCTTTCTTCATCTTTCCGACCCGTCGCCCGGGTGGTTTCAGCGCAAGAGGCTGACCCTCACAGAAATTCTTTCGTTTTTCTTCTAACTCTCGTTGGCCTGATTTCGTCGTGCACGCAAGGAGTAGATCCAGAAACGCACCAGCAGACGGGATGTGACCGGATATCAGCCTCAGTGTCACTCTTCTTTCCCTGTCTTTGTACGATTCAATAGCAGACTTGGACAGAAAAAAAGGCTTAGTAACTGCAGGCCCCAGCTGTATCCTGCACGCAGAGTCGGAGAACAACATTGTCGTTGTAAGTAGCATGGCGACGTATGAATTTCGACGATAAAAGGCCGTTAGTACAGACAGTGCCTGCGCTATCGTCGAATTCCACAGCAGGCCTTGACCAGTGAATTCCCTTTCTTCAGACCTTAAATACTGTAAGGTCTTGTAAACCGGTAGCGAAGGAAGGCCTGTCAACATTTTTGTTACTGTTACATCTAAAGTATCGTAAGATTTTCCTTCTTAATAACTGATGTCGGCGAACTATACGCAGCATATTTGCCTTCAATAAAACTCATGTACAATTTTAATGCCATCCTAATGGAAAAAACTGGGTATTTCTGTACGAGCCAACGTAACCTTGAAAGCTTAAATACAAGAGTTTATTTAGTATTAAAATTATATTTGTGGCGATTTCTTTTTATTTATCTTTATTGAGACTTTTTAGTTAATCACGCAGACACTACAAAAGTTAGTGGACTAAATACTTTTATATTTTTAGGGTGCTCACACAGCTAACTATAGAAATGATTATTACAAGAAGTAGCGTAACCGTTAGTATAATTAATTTTTTCTGTTTTCTGGGTGCATTTTGGATCAACAAATTGTGTCGGCTGAAGCAAACCCAAGGTCAGACCCCAACCAGCACAAGCGGAAATGGCCGATTTGTAAAAAAACTAAAAGTGTTTTCATAGTTTTATTCCATTGTCATCAGCTTCCGTAGGCTGTATATATATATATATATATATATATATATATATATATATATATATAACCAAATCTCATTAGAATGTGTGTGCTGATGATAACCAATAGTTTGCGTGTTGAAACGTTAAATATATAGAATGAAAAAATGTTGGAAATTACTCATACGTATTAGATTATCACAAGATCATATTTTTACATACTTGCTTAATGAGTGGCTTCGATAATTATAGACATTCATATTTACAATTAAAGATCCATAAGACAAGGCTTCGCACACCGGTAGGCGGGCAATAGATAGATTTCCGACAATGCATTTATCAAATCACTGTTTCAGCATGCTTGTTAGGGTTAGTTAAATATTAAAATGGCTATAAAAACATTTTTATAACTTCTCTATCTGTACGAAATAATTCCACACGTCACTACTTTATAACATTTAGTCAGTCAGTCAGTCTGAGTAATTTGTTTATATCCGACGTTACGTATATACTCATGTCTGAAGGATCGGTACTGCCGTTTGCTGGTATTGTCGTATCGACGGTATAATTGTCGGTCGTAAATTTTCGAGCACATTTTATACACTTTAAAATGAAACTGGTTGTAGCGCTGTCTTTCTCTAAAGATCTGCATTCAACGATCGTACGGGTGCACTCCTCTATGTAGATTAGAATTACTATCGAAGCTTTTGCTTGCAAGCCAGTGCCTGGATGCGCCGTTTGTTCACGTGCAGCGTCTGTACGATCAATTTGTATTCAAATATATGCAATCATGTACACAGCCTTACAGTCGTCTACAGCCGTATACGGTCGCTCACTAACGTCGTGAGATTTAATATATACGGCAGGCGAATAGAAGCTTGCGCATTGATAGAATTACCTCAATTAGTAGCTATGATCTTTACTGCCTCGGCTAGTTCTTCTCACTATTGCGACAATAAACAGATCGAAAACAAATGCGAGAGAGAAAAAAAAGCAAATCGACAATGCGTCTATCACGCATAAAGCTAGCGCTTGGAGGGTCGAAAAAAATAGGCTATACTTACAGACCAAGGCCACGAACTCTGCAAAGGCCTGAAAGGCTGTACGATACAGTTAAATTGAAAAGCTACCAAGAAACGGAAACAGGAGAAAACGCGTAAAAACCATAATGGTCAGGGCCATCACAATATACGTTCTCGTAGGGCAGTTTTAGCCCTCATCATCAGCAGCAGTGACGCCCTGACACGATCGGCAGCTTCGGCGGATTGCATTCGACAACCCCGCTCACCCCTGGCTTTACAGACACTGTTCTTGCGACGTCTCGTTTGATTCTTTGGCCGTTCTTTCTTCGATTTGACGTAGTGATAATGCTAGGCTTATCGCAAATTGGCTACTGAGGCTTTCGTTGTTCATCGTAGTGTGTTGTGGTCTCAGACTTCCTCGTTGTGGCTATAAACGCTACGAGGCTAATCACCATAAAATGCCGCGTCGCATCCATGTAGGTACGTTCTGTACGAACTATCTACATATACGGTGGACAGTAAATCATAGCCAGCCTATAGTAGCAATCATTACGGCACCAGCAATAACAGCCTTACCAATCGTATTACAATGCCTTAAATCAGCGTCAACTGCAAGAAATTTAGGGGAAGCATCAAAGAAGAGCACACGAACGAAACAAATGCAAGTGGAAACGAATGTGCATGGGGAAAGAACAAAAAAAATATTACCATAACGTGAATGAAACCCAGTCAGGCAGTTCTGTAGCATGACAAACTGGACTAGAGAGGTTCCAGCTGGCTGAATTCCGAGTTAGCAACGGACTACAGGCCCTGTTCCTAAAGTATCCAGCCGTACGCAAATCCATCCGTCTAATAATGTCGAATTACATTAGCAAAATTAGCTGGACCAGCATCAAGAAGACTCTCTTAAATTATGTTCTAAATATGCACATGTACATGACTAAATAGGCTTCCGAATTAAAGCTAGCTATCGCACAGCTGTCGTCATAGTGAGAGAGGAATCAAGTGTTGACCCAAATCAAAAGCTTTCGGGCTTGACCTTCAGGTGAACTGTAAAGGAGCAATGGCGTCGTGTTAGAACAGCAGTGTTCAGTGACATTTTACATAGAAATCCGAGCATTTTTTTCGATGGCGCAAAATCACCGCCATCAACTATCTACTGCTATTACGTATTTTGGATTGCCCGATATTACTTTCGCTTACGATAGCCAACATACGAGGCTAGAGCTAACGTAGTGGATTCATACGTGCAAAGTCTCCGTAAATTACTCCGATCAGGGGAAAAAAGGGAGAGTCATAGAAGGGCCAAAACATTTCTCTAATTCGGTAGACTTGAAATTTGTCCTGTTAAAGCGTAAAGTTCGAATAATTGTGTTGCGCATTTTATTCTTCCATACAAGCTCATTAGGATTGTTAGCACAAGTAATTGTAATAGTGATAACACATCATCCTCGATTCAGCAGTTGCTACGGAACCGATTATTTGCAGATACGATTTAGATTGCTCTGGCTTTTCTTCTTTTAACTAACCAGCTGTAGCATCTGTATGGGTCACCGTATCTGCGACCATTCTTCAGTGACTAAGCTCGGTCCGGTTGTTTCAATGCATCTACAGCATGTTATGATACTGGTAAGAGCGCTTACAATGAGTAACATGACTGGCAGTGTGCGAGTAAGGGACGTAAGGCGAAAGTGCAAGTGTTGGGATTTTCTGTCTCTAGGATAGTGAAATGTGATAGAACCAAGACCGACAACTCAGAAGGGGTCAAAAAAAAGTGCTGATCGCTTGAGATGCCCTGGGTTACGCCTCGCCAAGTATGCTCTACGTCTCGGTGTGGACGCAACAGGGTGAACTAATAACCGAATGAGACGGGGCAGAACAAACCCTCAGTCGGTTTGAACAGCGGAGAAAGCCTATCAAGCCAGCTGTGGGACTGGCACCGTTCCATGCTGCACATACCCGAGTGAATCAGCCGTCTGAGTAATCCTTCTCGATGGATTTCCTTCTCTACCATGACTGTAAATTCTCCTTCGCAGTCGCTGCCTTCCAATCCAGCAGCCCAGCCTTCGATTGTCTGTCTCTCGTTGGGTTGGCCGGCCAGTTACTTCTTGGGCCGCTACGCTTCTCCCTTAGTGCTGCTCGATGGCTTTGTCATTACTACGACCTTGCCTCAAGTCTTCGTGTTGTTCGCCCTAATTTTTTTTCCTATTTGCATTTCTGTGAAGAGCGTCGTATTCCCTCGTTATGTGCTTGGAATTGCCTGTACATATCTCTCTAGAAGCGTTTATTCGTCGAGAATCTATTGGGACCCCTTGTGGCAAATGTTCTCCTTTAATGTTCTGTCGACATAAAGGCTGAAGACACACAAAAAACCTAGTCAGCCACATACACGTATACTAGGTGCGATAGTGCTAATAGCTGCAATAAGATACTCACACAGCTAGTAAAAGGATGCATACATACACAGGTTGGTCTCCATAAATTCTTGAGGCCACAGTTCGCTGTCTTGCGGACCGGGTCCGGGTTAATCCCGCTGTGTAGCTACTGCGTGGCAGCTAGAAGGAAAATGACCTAGGTGAAAGCCAAGCTAAAGGCAAACTTCGAAGAACAAAGAGAAATGAAGTCTCATCCCATCATGGTAGATGGAAAAAGGACTGAAGATCTGAAAGGGCGCCTACGCGGCGTATGTGCGAGTTAAGAAAGATCTTGAGGTAGGCCACAGCGTCTTTCACAATGAGCACATACTTTTCCATTCCACTGGTGCAGATAAGCTGATTTTACGGAGATAGGATCAGACCGAGCTGCGACTAACGAGTAGGATATTAAAACAGGCGACATTGCGGGGTCAACACCGTACATTAGGATAACCACATGCCTGTCGGCAGTGCGGACCTGTCGCAACTGTGAAAAAAATTAGAAGAAAAAGGGGGAAAAAAGATGTCGAGCTGAGCAGAAGATCACCGCGTGGCTTTGTCGAATGATATTCCGGCAAACAAGCAAAGGCTACGCCAAGTGCAGACGATAGCACAGAACGGCGATGCTAGCGTCTGCTACCCAAAGATGAGGGTAACACGTGATGAGACAGATGAACAATGAGAAATCAACCTTGAAGTACATAGTTATCTTGTGTAATATGCAACTGTCATAAAACAGTATCACTGAAAAATGGTGGAATATAGAATGCATAGTGAAAAAAATTTATCAAAAATATGCTAGTCTAAGTTTCGCGATGACATTATACGAATGCCGGGAACAAGATGTTTAATAAGCAAGGCAGTCAAAATATGTTAAATTCATGTTCAGTAGGTTCTGCGTCTGTGTTTCGTTTGCCACTGCTAAACGTTATGAATTCCAGATGTTTTTTTTTGTTATTAAGACGATAAGAATATAGTATTCTTATCGTACCGTCTGACGACAATGACATGCAGCAGACAGCCTGAAGTCGGTCAATATCGTGCGTTTCAGGCATACCATCGACTATTCTTGTATGAAAATCAGGAAGTAAAGAGCAGCCTTAAAGCTGAGACGCTTCCTGCTCGCCCCAATTTAGTCAAGGAGCATTGAAGATGTGTCTTTTCGGGTTCAAATGCGTTTAGCATCGAACACCCTTGGGAGGCCCTTTAGAAAAATCGCCTGGTTGAGAACCCAACGCGTTCGTGGAAAGTATATATACTTGGATGTCCTATGGCCATATGCAGCAGCACTGACGCAGTTCTGACTAGCAGACACGCTATCGAAGAAATTCCAAAATAGCGTCTCCTCGGCATAATGGCTTGTCAAATAAAAGTATTGTGCCGTACCACACAATGCGGGCATCTCAGTCCAGAGATAGCTTAGTTTAGAACCCGGTCATTTTACTATCTGCGGCCGCAGTGGGATTGTCCTTGTGAATGTATCCTTGTGTTGAGGGTTTTCGTGCGAGTGAGTGTCGAGGCGTTCTAATGCACTGCATAACAGTAGACGTACTTCTGTATTGACTAATATACTGCCAGCTCAATTGACTTTTTTATTGCAAAATTGAAAACGAAATCAAGTTCCCTTTTTTACAGTGATGTAAAGGAAATAAAAGACTGAATGTTAATGAAGACCTCACCTACATCACAGATTCAAGCGTATGATGTTCATATGAAAACATTACAAAAAAACGGTGCGTACATATGTTCATGCGCCACATTTTAAATATTACGGATAAGTTTAGGTATCGCAATGACTTCTCGATGTTTGGCCTTCCGCACTTCGTCCAGGCCTTGAATGTTACGATATTTTAAAGGTGAGATTATAAAGGAAATTTAGCAAATCAGTGATTCTGAAAATCCATGGTGCCTTAGAAGCAGCATCATGGATGTTCGGAAGAAATTTTCTCTATACACGCTCTATAAAATGTTAGATCTTGGAAGTGAAACCACGTGAGATTATAGCATAAGATCTTTACAAACAGTACAGGGGTCTGGTGCTGTTACCAGGGGGCCCAAAATTGCACTGACCAATGCCGTCGTCGACTTGATTAGAGAAACAATGTGGTACTAAAATCCAACGGAGTTGTGCACTCAAATCTCGCTTTACATAAAGTGAATTCTCGTGCACCGTTTTTTATAGCTAAACAAGTCTCTATTGATAGATGCGTTCCTTTCTTGTCGCATTGGCGACCAATAACGAAGAGGAACAGAGTTAAACCGAATACATTCAGAAGCAGCAGGAGAAAATATTAAAATTGTTCCCACTTTTTAATTACTAACTTTATTATGTGTTAACTTTATTATACAAGAGTAACGTTTTTCTGAAGGGACTAAGATTGTACTTACTAAGTATAGTCATTTGGCCTTATAGGCCGGAAAAATATGAGGGTACAGAAAAAGGCTCGTAGCCTTTGAGGCAACTGTTCGGTTAACAAAAAAGGGTACGCAAACCTTAAGTTTATAGGTAGGCAAACCTTAAGTTTATAGGTAGGCAAACCTTAAGTTTATAGGTAGGCAAACCTTAAGTTTATAGGTAGACAAACCTTAAGTTTGTAGGTGGGCAAACCTTAAGTTTGTAGGTGGGCAAACCTTAAGTTTGTAGGTGGGCAAACCTTAAGTTTGTAGGTGGGCAAACCTTAAGTTTGTAGGTAGGCAAACCTTAAGTTTGTAGGTAGACAAACCTTAAGTTTGTAGGTAGGCAAACCTTAAGTTTGTAGGTGGGCAAACCTTAAGTTTGTAGGTGGGCAAACCTTAGGTTTGTAGGTAGGCAAACCTTAGGTGTCGTAGAATAAATTAACTTACCAATTATAGACTACCGTAACACCGCGAAGGTATTGTTTGCATGCTTAGGCTAATTATGCAATGCCCTTTCTTTTTTTGCATGACTACTCTAGCCATGTGATGAACTTAACTCTTGTGAGTAACTGCATAGCTTCTGCATAGCTCTGGTTACTTTGGCTTTTCATTTGCAGCCGATTGGACCAACGCGACTTCCTCAGCACAATTTGTATACACATCGAAAGTAGAATAAGTTAGTGCTAAAGAGATAAGGAGATACAGAGGTCTACGCTCATAGCTACCGTGGCGAATGCAGGGCCTGGCATTGGGTAAAGCAACTAGTCGGCGTCAAGTTTCTCTAACGGCCATCGTCGACTCTCCTTCTCTCAGCTCGACCTCGAATTGTATCTAAACTTTTAAATAATGCCAGCAGGGGCTTGCGCTGCCCCGCGCCATCCGCTTTTAACCAACAAGGAGTTTGGGTCGACTCAGGCCAAACCAGTGAATGCTAGTCCGTGTAGATCACAGATACAAACTCAGAAAGCAAAAAGCTGATCGAGCTGAATCGGCATTATGAGTTGCATCCGACAGCCACATTAGCACGTTTCGTTAACAAACGTTTTCGTCGGAGGGTCTCATTGCGAAAGCCGGGTCGTAGGCTCCGAAATGCCGTGGTCGTCACTAACTTCTGGGAGTTGCTTGAAAATGGCCAACTAATTAAAGTCTCCGGATAGAGCCCGCTAGACCCAGCTCGTGACTTCTGCTCACTCATTCTATTCTCGCTAATTGCAGATATCGTTCGATTTTGTACTTCGCACCTTCAGTTTACGTATTACTTTAAACATAAGTTAAAACTCGGTCTGAAAACAGCTTATACTATTCATCGCGGTGTCATCACGAACAAAATTTTTTTTTAACTGATTTCCCCTTACCATTTTTTACTTATCCTGCCCTCCTTTCAGGCATAGACGACTGAACAATAGAGTGATTAGCACCTAACCACTTAACTGACGGCAACGAGTGAGGAAAAATCTTTCTGAACTTTTCTCCATTTCTCCGAAAAGGAATTTTGTAGCGAATCCTCGCCTGGAAGATATCTTCGAAAGTAGTAATTTTTTCAGTCACCATCACGCACTGTCAGCCATATGATTCTTGCATGTGTATCAAAAGGCATGCCGCATGTTTTTGTCACCATCTTTAATTATACATTTCAGTCAATCTGCTTAACTGCAGTCAAGAGTAAATTACTAAATAGAGGCGATTGGGCCCTCTATAAAGATAACCTTAAAGACGCATAGATGTTAGTGACATCTGCTATTAGGCTTACCGTTAACGCGACTGAAGACTTATATGCTGTTATTGTGCTCCTAGCATAACATTCGCGCGGGTGAGGTAGATATTCTTTTTTAACACTAATATGTTGTTCTGTATGTTCATTCTGCCTTCGAAGATAGCAGTAGCTTCCTTGATCCGTTTGTCTGTTTGATCACTGTTAGACACGAGTAAGAGCTATTTAAATATCTACATACATAGCCTTTAAGCCCAAGATCTTTCAACCAAATCAAACGACGGACGTTTGCGTTCCTCGGAAAAGCCGTTTGCTGGTGATTTGTCCACGTTTACAGCTCACAGATGTCAACTGAAACTAATTCCAGGAGGAGACAAGGTGTCTGCTTCATTACCGAATGCAGAAAACACTCAGAGAGCAACAACAAACAAAGAGCTAGACGGCTAGACGTCTGCTATGCTATAACGCAGACGTCGGTCGATAACCGCGTCACCCGCTCTGGCTTTAGCAGTTCAGCAGAAAACACTTAGTTTCGTTCTTCATTATGATAGATGGCTTGAAAACTACATAGCTATTTAAGCTTAAGGTTGGGCGTCAACTCTGTATAAATAAAGACGAAAGCGGCCAATTGACCTTTAGCTGTTTCTTGTTGGCTTTCGATTCGGAATCTATCAGAGAGTCCGATCTCTAAAAACTAAGCTTTCTCTAAAAAGCCATCATTAGGAGTTCGACATCTCAGTACCTAATTCAAGTTATTGTATTATATGGCTCGTGGCTAGCTCTCAGGTGACTATGTTCGAGTCGATCTCACAGAAAATCGGATAAAGAAAGATAAAGGGTGTCTCACAAATGTGTAAAGGGGCTGGAAATATATAGCAGAAAATAAAACGGTGACGACGGTCAAGGCTGATGCACTCTATAGACCACGTACAGTAATACGTAAATGCTACAGATCCGTAGTCCTCGACACGATAGGGAAAAACATCATATATTGGGGACCAGCAGTTGGTAAAAAAAATTCTAACAGTAAGCACACTTAAGTCTGCCGTATAATTGAGCACGCACTGAAAAGCACCATCTATACGAGCTGCTCAAGTTACCCGGCTCAAGATTTTCTTTCCTTTTTCTTAGCTGTTAGCACAAAATGTTAGCTGCTTTACTGCCATTGCTAGCCTGTACCTTCTTCAGTAATGCTGCGAAGAGCCAAAAAAAAACTTCTAGCCACTGAGGTGTCTATGGTGTCTAGAGTGTTCTGTCGACGAAGATCGTCTAGGCTCGCTGTTCCTTTCGAAGCAATTTTTTTTTAGTCATTAAGAGGGTAGCGTTGTTTCTTTTCAATTTTGCCGGATATATGTGAAGGTACGTAGCCGTATTATGCGGCTCCATTGATCACCACCCGCATTTACCTTTCTATTACTGTAATTCTATAGAAATACTGGATCTGGACTCTTGGTTAACTAATCAACATTTAAACCATAACAAATTACATAAACTTAAAGAAACAAGGCTTTTACTGGCCACAATATATGTGTCACATCTATGCTACCAAAAGATGATCACCATTGCGCTTTCTTTTTCGTTGAATAACATTTAGTAGAACAAATATCGATTAGGACTTCTCTTCGTAAATCTTCGTAGGACCTTTTTCCAGGCTAGTTATATCATATGGTATTTGTTTATGGAATACGTGGACTGTGACGTAGACCCTTTCGGTGTTTCTTCAAGCCATTTCAGCATTAACAATCAGCACAGAAACAGTTACAGCTACTTTCAATAACAGCTAAGGATGCTGTTAGAGGTTGTATATTTATAGATGGCAACTTTATCATATAGGTCCGAGCTCAGTAAGTTGAAACTTTCCTATTTGAACTGCATTAGCAGAAACTTATGTACCGAAATTAATACACCGGCGTGCTGTACATGAAAGCTTTCTTGCTGCAATTTGTTTTTAACCAGAAATGCAGCCATCTCATTTTCTCGTCTAATTCCTTATTAGACATTAGATGCTAGATGTGCGCGTGAAGTCAAACCACTAAAGCGTAGGCTCCAAAACGATAGGCCGGCGTCCGAACAGTTTAGGCCAGCCATTGTTCCTCGTGGCGCGGCCTCGTAAGGTCCGCAACACCAGTATCTCTCTCCAGTCCAACAGCATGCATCATTTATAAAAAGAATGGCACGAGTACCATTCACCGGGTCCCAATGCAACACGAGATAGCTTATGCTGTCCGACTAATGTGATCATTTTCTAGAAATAACGTTGCAACGACCAAATTTTACAAAATTGCTCAAGTCCGATATCTTAAATTTTCCACGTCCAGTGCCTGATTGCAGCATAGGCAAACATGTACAAGTTCATTATTAGCAGCTGGTGGGTTTGTGAAGCTCAAATTTTAAAATGAAGGCTTAAAAGCTACAAAAATAGGTGGGAGAAACGAAAAGCAACCGAGTGGTACGATAACTGCGAATTGGTTGCGTTTTCTACATTAAGCGTGTTTGATAATAGCCGAGTTATCAATGAAAGTAATTGAAGACCGATTTTGCGACAGCGAGCGCCAATCGTTAAAACGGGGAAAGGCTTTACAACTTTGGCTTGAAGAACAACAATTAACACAGACCCGTTTGTTTCTGTCCATAGACAGAGTATATGTAATACATACGTTTTGCTCTATACATATCTAGGAAAGTATGTAAATGTCATCGCATGTTAGGCTGAGCTTACTTCTAAACGTCTTCACTGCCTAATATTGATGTGAACAATCCTTAGTCAAATAGCTAAATTGCATTGAAGTGTTTTTGTAAAAAAAGCTGTAAGTTTCTATTACGATATTCTTAAAGCATTTGTTTCTTAATAAATTAATGTTAGTTAAAATATTCTCAACAATATTCTACTATCTCTCTCTGTTTTTATCTTAAACTGTACACTACAGTTACAGCGACCACAGCCGAGCGAGTCGTATCGAAGTGCTGCCTTCTTCACGTTCGGCTTCAATAAATTCAACATGGACGGGCTAGTACTGATGACCTGCAAATGCACCTCTTGCCTAGGTGAATGGTTTTGTGACACTAATGCTTAACTTGATTATGCTTTACTGTGCTAGTATTGATGGCAGTAACAAATCCACAATAACGTATAATTGTACGGAAGGTGTTTTCGTGTCTAAGGAACAATTCGATTCCTACGATCAAATTCCGCGAAACGGGCATTGAAGCCAGTAATTCTAAATAGCAACTACTTGTTTCTAACTAATAAATAGCCAGACGGTTTGAGGCCTTAGTAAAAACCACGATATTGGGTAGGGGACGGTAGCAAACGCACGAAAATGGTTTGCGGCTTCAAGCGTTTCTGGGATTTTGTTGTTACAAGACGACCCAGCAAGCAGCGAGTACACTGAATGGTAGTCAACTGTAAAGGCAAGACCCCGTTAACAGATTTACAGGTTTAGAGAACGCCTACATTAATTAGATATTTGCAGCTCATGATACGTAATTATGACGAAAGCCTTCGTCTTGGATTTGCCTTACTAGTCATCATGTTTCGAAGTCACGCCTGCTCAATCGATTACTGCTTTTTGTTTCATTTATACGTCGCTATCAGGCACGGTAAAATAATATATCTAATCAAAACGTTTGTTCGGAAGACAATAAATCAGTGAATATTATCTACCAATTTTTTTAGTCAATCGACTAATTTTTAGATTTTCTAATTTTCCAAGGAGTCCAGTGGTGATCTTTTGCGCAGTCATAATAATTTTAATCGAGAAACGACCGTTGGACAGCGGGCAGAGTTGGGAGCATCTAAACTAATTTGCCAAATGTGCCCTAAGCGCACAGCTAGCTCTATCTCCTGAGCAAACAATTTCTACTTGTCTGTCTAACGATTGCTCTATAATTTCGAATAACCAATAGAGTCTTTGACAATGTTTTTGAAGCACAGGTAAAAGGCTCGAGAAGAGGGTGATGAGGGTTTATGCAGCAAACGTTGTTCGAACCTCCGATTAAACGCTTTTTTGGCCATCTGTGCGTCGGCACATGCGATTGGATTGCGTAGTAAGAATTCAGTAGCTCTTATAATTTTCACAAAACTTAGCAGCGTATCCTGTATGGCAATGTTTCTTATTATAATTCGAGCGAAGGATGATTTTGTGACTCACCACATTTAAGTGAAACTGTTAAAGGACACGGTGTGATAAAGATGTAAAAGGTATAAAACAGATGAACGTTTGAATATGTGGCATCTGGCACGAGCAAACTTTAGAATTAAAAGAGCTGAAACTAAACACATAGACACATATTTCACATAATGACCAAACTGCGTCTTCTGTCTCCTTTACATTTTACTTGCGCGTTCACATTCTGCCTGTCTGCGGGCAACTCTACTGGGGATCTGAAACGATGGACCATGCAAGGAGATCCATACTCTACTCCTAAACTTGCAGGTCTTCGCGGTAAGCCCATTGTAGATACGAGGTAGTGTGAACTATCTCGTACGAGGTTGGTGTCCAAATGAGACAAAAAGTCCATTAGGACATTTTTCCATCTGTTGACATTCTGCTGCCGCGTCCACTGCTAGTTCGTATACGAGCGGTTTTGCATAGATGGTGAGCAAGAGCAAAACATAAGGCGGTGCTGTAAAGCTAAAGAGCGTTACTTTTCATGTGTGCCTTCGATGTTCCTTTTTTTTGATTTTCCCTTATCGTTGCACAACCAACATCGACTAGACAGCAAATACCATACTCCACACTCACCATTCTAGAATACAATTTGCCACCATTGCAGCCACAACTACATTCCCTCCGCTCCTACGTAGCCCCTCCACACCCACAAAAATATATGCCACGGCAATGACCACTCAGCGAGAAATGCTATTTGCGTAAAAAATAGCCACCTCATAAATAAGTTTCGACAAAATCATTCGATAGAAAGAAGTGTCGCAAAGCCATAAAACAGGCAACGACGTAGAAACAAGGAGGGCTCGGGTAGGGCGTAACGCTTCCAAGGCATCTTTTTAGTTCTTCATAAAGTATAATAGCAGGATTTGAAGCATTGGGAATGAACAGAACGAAAAAATTGAGTACAGATGTGAGACTGGTTAGCTGGCCTACTAATCTGATAGGCTACTAAAACTTGTTGACCGTTAGTCTAGATACTCGCTTCAGTCCTGCCACCCCATGAATATCTCAGCCTTTCCATCACATATAGCTTCATAGGATGCATAGTGGAGCAGACATCTGGAAAGCATACAAACTATACAATGCTAACATGGAGATAGGTGAATGTAAACAAGCGACCGGAGGCGGCGATTCGCGAAAAATTTTGCGATATGTCCACTTGCTTACGCTTTCGGAGGAATACGTCCACGTCTACCTAACAGCGAAACAAAACGGAAGTCGTCCCCGCGACTGCGGCCAGCGCTTGTGCATCAACCACTTCTGCCGTCCGTGGAACATTTCCGGTATGATGTACTCATCTATCAGCGCCATTCATTCAGCCAACTAAAGTGAATCCAAAAAGACATCTATTACAATTGCATTTGTGCGTGAACGTATCTGTAGGCGTTTTCGGGGCAGGAAAGGACGGAGAAGTCACTATTAACAACCAGTGCAGGCTATTTCTGTTGTTCTAATGATGATGACGATTATCGTTATATGTAGTTCTATCTGCAGATACCTTCTGGACAGTGTGTGCGGACCTTCTATGGTCTAGCACATCTTTTGTTAGTCGGAGCCGGCCGAAAACTTCCATGAGATCTTTCACCAAATCCTCTGCGTGAACTCGTGTAAATCTATAGGAACTTCGGGCGTGGCTACTTCATCAAAATCGCTGCAAGAGGCATACTGAATTATATATACGTGGATATAATGTACAAGATACTGAATAGATTTTGTTTAATTTCAGTTGATACGTAGTCGTCAACATGAATTTGTCGGTCATAAAGGAACAGTGGGAAAATGCCAGGTGCCGTTGACAGTGGAGAGTTGCGAATATAAGTGAAAAGGTTTGACATATAAAACGACAGTGTCGTAATCTCCGTCTCTGGGACATAAAGAAATCGGACTTATTCCGAAGGACGCGAGCTGAAACAGTGCACGAAACGGCTGATGGACATGTTACATGGGTTTACTCGTATCGACTGAGTGCTACCAGCCGTTCCTCTCGTACCTCTGCATTCAGACCGTATTGAACATTTTTCTAGGTAACTAACTACACACATTCGTTTTATCTGCACACTGATAAAGCACCAAATGGCTTGAATAGATAATACGATATCACGCTGTAAACATTTATAGGGGGACAATTGACTAATGAGATATAGTAGAATAAATAATAACGAGTCCATGAAAGTTAGCTAGTTTTGTTTGGGAACACTCATCAGTTTTCTGAAATACTCGCTTGCTTACCTAAAAATCGCTGATTAACCGCAAAGGGGTGGCCCAATTTGTTAGCTGATGTTTCAGTTAACGTGAATTCAACTAACTAACTAACTAAAGTTATTGTCAATGCGTCTTTACAGCGTTTGCGTAAACGATAAGCAACAATATTGTAAGAAATTCTCTCCTTCAGTCTGGTCATATCCGACGTTATCTCTAGAACATCCAACTGCACGATAAATGACTTTATGAGGGGCTTTGCTTGTCTAGAATAAACAAAAAAAAAGCCAAAAGCTTCCGAAATCTGTTACTATCCGAAAACCTCATTACGAGTGTTTGAATAAAGCTTACTGTGTAGAAGCTAGGACCTTGGCGTCACCACTAACTCAATAAACGCTTTTGGCGTACGCGTCGAAAAAAGGACGGAGGGTTCAACTGCCAGCAACTTCATTAAAAAATTAATAATGCTTTAGCAGGCATTGTGTTATTTGACGTAACGATCAATTTGAACTTACGATATTAAGTTATTATGGAATAGAAGTAGTAATTTGTCAGTACTACTTATTTTCGTAAATAACCGCCTCGTGTGCTCATTCGTTGATGCTTCCCTGTCCATGGAACAAAATAAGACGTTGGATGTCTGGAGAACCTTGGCGTAAGATCAGATCTGCTTCTCGTATAAAGAAAAGGTAAGCTTAGGTTTTTATTTGATAGGGGATAGGATAAATTCGGAATAACAACAGCTTACGGGACTATTCGGAAATCGATTGTGCCATATTTATAATACGGTTTTCGTCATGCGCTTCGTTGAAGTGAAGCTGTCGATAAACAAAGTTTCGCCAACGCTTCAGAGCGTGTTGGTTGTATACTATTCCTTTTAATCTTTTTGTTGTTGTTGTTTTTATTATATACTTATGATAACACTTTTTGATCGAAATCAATGTTTCAATGGTTGATGTAACTTCGTCTTCATGAGGCCCAATTTTTGTTTATTCATGGTTTGGACGTGACGAAGCTCTGTTACTCACATGCCTCGTTAAAACTTTTTTGTCAGCGGCAATCCTTGGACATATAGTTGATTTCGCTTACCAGGACTCCCTAGAGTTTTTCTTCGGCCCGGATTTCGTTTGGTTTGAACTAGTTTCCTAGACAGTTGCCCAGGTACCGGATCCGTCGCAGTATCAGTTGGCCTGGATACCACTTTAGTTGTTTCTCCTCTACTGGAGGCGATCACTGGAAACAGGTAAAGCGGATCTCGAAAATGGGCCTTTCAGACTGATTGAATTCTTCTTCAAGCAGATTTCATCTGAGCGAACTCATTTCGACAAACGTATTTTAGAAAGCGAAGTCGCTTCATGGTTGCCCTACTTTGTTTCACTTCGTTTCAGTTTCCCGCCAATGACGATTTTGCTCCTCTCATCGAATCTTCTTCTAAGATATTTATTAGCATTTGGTCATCCTACAAACGATTATCTCGTTAATGACTTAACCTGTTCTTCCTTTTCTATTATTGCATTCTACCTTGTTCTCGTATATAGGATAATGGTAACCAATTGACACCGATCCGGTTAAAGCGCAAACACTAGCAATAATAGGGCAGGTAGTAGCAGAGAAGGGTCCAAAAAATGTTAGTTAAATAGTCTTACTGTTACCATGTTGGTCTGCATTGCGTGTCTTTTGTTTTTTAACGTAAAATGCAGATACGTTAGTAGACCAAGCAACGCAGGTTTTGCGTTGATGTCATACTGTTCAAATTATTAGTGTCACATTCGTTAGATACACATATTAAAACATAAGTTTTTTTTGCCAGCAACATTTTAGTCGGTAGCACTAGTTAATTCAAGTGTGTGCAGTACTATGAATTTCCCACAGTAACAGCATGGATGTTCCCATTATTAGTTGAGTATGTAATTGTTTAAGCTCGTATTGCGCTGTTGTTACCGTATTGGTCATACACGAAAATCAAATGGTCTTCGTCCATCGGTTTCTTCGAATTTTCGAAACCCTAAACGACTTACACGAGCGAAATCCTGTAAGAGGATTCGTTCGCAATCGAACGTCTTCTCGTGTTCGTCGATTTTCTCTTCTTTCTACGATTCTATGCTTCTTGCTAGGGAAAAGTCACAAGTTGGGCGCTGCATGAAATCGTTCACGTCAGCTTAACGCAGAAGTGCATCTGTTTATAGCATTTATAAGAACCACCCACTGGGATCGTCCGTTGTTCTACGAGCTGGAAACGGGAACTGAATATGCTGAACATGGCAGAGCACTTGTTTTCTCCAACGATAACGCGAGCTCCTTATATGTTAACTCGGTGGTTAAGAAGGAACTTGTCATTAAACGTGCAGAGTATGTCATTTCGCTTGAAAAATCTAATAGATAACACGATGACATTTATACGTGTGCACAATTCGATCACTTCAGCACGAAGACGTGTGCCGGCGTGACGGTTACTGCACCCTAGACAAAACTCCTGCTTTGCAAATGCTTGACCTAAAACAAGTTCATATAATTGGCACAATAGTACGTGTTTTCCCGTTTATAACGCCATTGTTATTAGTATCTAAGTCTGGCTACTAAAACTGTGACTGTTTTCTATGATATTAATGCAATGAAGTTGTTTAAAGCTCAGAATAGTCTGTAATATTGATTATTTCCAATACTTTATATGCCAAATGTCGAAACTAGAAGAAAAGTTATATTACGATTCTTATGATCCTTAACGAAATTGTACAAAGCAAAAAGAATCCATTTCAACTAAACGGCAAACTGCTTTGAAGGTGACTTGACATGTTTATCCTTTATACGTTATACGAAATAGTTCGCAAATAGCGTAGAGACGAAGAGAGATGGAGCAAGCAACTCAATGATGAAACGTCTATTAACGACGGTAAAGGTATCTAACAACCTAAAACCAAAGATAGACTGGCAGGTTGCGCTGATGGATAAGCTGACGTTGCTGGAAGTGGTTCATTCGAAGGAAACAGAGGGAACAGGGAAAGAAAAGCCTAACTGAGTGAGACGAATGAGGCTTCGCCAACGGTGTGTGTATGTATAGTAGTACAGGGGTGTCTTGCTGTCCACTATGCGGAGGATTTCGGCAGCTTTTGGCTGGAGGCTCACTCCTCTTTTGCGTTTATGCTGCTGCCCAGCTAACGAGCCGTGCGATAGAATGAAGACGAGAAGGAACCAAAAACGACTTTTGGCAATGTCAAGACAAGACCAGGCCGGAATAGGACGATGGCTGGATGAAACATGTTAGCTCACACATAGAGACAATACAGAAAATCAGCAAAGAAGAGAAACAGTCGATTCAATGGACCATCTCTGGAAGACCCTGGGAGACTGGAAACATTGTTGTTTTACAACAAACAAAAAGTTACTGCCCTTTTATCAGTCCAATTTAGCATTGTCGACTCCAGGAGATGAAAAAAATAAGAAGAAAGCTGTGAATTTTAAAAAGCTTTTGTGTTCTTGGCGACGTTCCAATTTAGCATTATTAAAAGGTAACACGCAACCATTGCATCCTTAATTTCAAAGGTATTTATAGAATTAGGTAACAGTTAATACACTTTGATGCAAAGATGTACGTAACGTGCAAGTTCGTTTTTAACGGGCAAGTATGTGTGCATGCACCTTGGATATACACTGTCTTTTAGGGTTCTGCGAGCATACAATGATCACTCTTCGTGATGCTTTCTCGATGCAGTTCCGACCCATAGGCGGGTTTCTCTGGATGACGCAACGTAGTTCCTGGTGCTGGCCTCAACCCTTTTTTCGTTTCATACTACCCCATTTTCCCTTCTCTTGGAGGCAAGACCATGAATGTGAAGGGCATCGTCTTTGCCTTCGCCTACTACTCTTGTCGCTAGTATCGCTCCCTTCACAGAACGAACCGGAAACGGAAGTATTATAACGAAGTCGACAGCATGGATCCGTGCAGAAGGCGCATCTCTCCTCTTCCACGAGAAGACGGTGCCCAGCTTTCCTATCATTATCCGCAACCGGTCTCCTTGGTCCTCATCGTATGTGACAGTAAGAAGCCCTCGCCCTCTTTTATTTTGCTTATTTTTTTGTGTTTCTTTTCAAAGCAAAACTTCGAAGCGGTTGTCCGCATCAGCGTCTGAGCGGGGAGGCAGTGGCCCCGGTGCGTCAACAGTAGTCGACGAAGGAAAGCACACAACCTTTACGAGCGCGCGTACCCTGTTAGTGCAATTCCCTTTCACCCAAACCCTGACGCCACATACACACGTACAAGGATCCCAGACTGACACGCATATACTGGGAAGCGAGCGCCGTTAGTACTATAACCCAACGAGTTGCGGGCTTTCGCCCATAGCTCTGCCAGTCTTCGAGTACCCTGTGACTTTAAGATCTCCGTCCTGTGAGCAGACGGTGGCAGTGGGTTGTAAATTTTTAATCCCATTGCTTTTGCACGGACGACTCGTAAGTAGAAACTGGTCAGAGGCTGGTCGGTGCCGCAACATGGTTCGCGTCGAGTCAAGAGAAGTGGGACGCTGAGCGTGGATAGTCGGAGTAGCTGTAGTAAGAAAAGCAAGGGAAGATATGTCGGATAAATGTGTAAGGCAGTCTATTTCCTGTTTTCGGTTGGCGTGCTGCTACTCTTCTTCGTTTCCCAGCCCTTGACTCTGAACCGATTGCTAGGACGTCCGCCGCACGGTTCGTCGCCACTCCCGCTTTTCTTTCCGCTCATTTGTCCTTGTTCTATCCGATTTGATGCGACGTTCATGCCGCATCCCGCTAGCAGCCAGCACCCACCAAATAACTGGGTGTATGTATCTACGCAGAAAGGGCGTAGGATTTCCTTCTTGTAGTGACCTTTTCCATGCTAGGTTCTCCTGCAAGCTTTTTCCACATGAGGTTCTCCAGATACGCAACCGAGACAACTGGAAGTGGCGAGGGGTTCTTCCAGCTACTCCCAGGAACCAGGTCGGTAAGATGTATGTCGTTTTGCTCCCCCTTTCGTGAAAAAGCGACGTTCATCACTGTTGCAACCAATTCATATTAAGGTCTTAAAGGATGTAGTACTTCGCAGTACCAGTATAGACCCACCATTCATTAACTTCAGTTACCCTCGTTTCCGCGTACGCGCCTTCCTATCACGTCGCCATCAAAACTTCTAGTTTGAATTTATTTCGTAATTAAAGCGCGATAAAATGCGTAACACGCTTGATTTGGCATAAGCCTAATGGAATTTCCTATAGCGACTAGCCATTTACTGTATATGTATATATACAGTACTCGCTTTACTCTGTCGTTAGCTGGCAAGAACGAGCGCTTCGAGATCACGAGGTTCTGTGCCTACATAACCGTAGTTGTCTATTAATTCATATATTAATACTGTGGTATTTGATTCACTATAATTCGACCATGCTAATCCGGCATGATGTGTTGTTCCTGCGGCCGGTACTCTTTAGCGCCCAGTGGGTTTAGCTTTACCCGCTGTCCACATCTTATCACGTACGTGCTGAGCTCCACGTGCTCATGTCCGAAAAAAAGCGCAATGTTAGCTGCCACACGATTTTAGGTTGGGTGGCCCCGATGACAGGTTAGCAGTATCAACAACTCGGCTGGTATCGGTCAACGCTGTAAGCTTCCTCCTATTTATAACATTATCCTATATACTTCCGTTACATCACCTACATTATTCCACCACGATTAAGCGTTGCTGTTAGAGATTCTTTCTTAGAATCGTCGTAACAAAAACAACTGTTAACCTCGTTATGCCCTCTGCCCAAGCAGCAACAACGTCCGGCACTCTCCTTTTAGCGGACGTGCTTTCGGAAGCGGATGTCAGGCTTCACTAGCGTATAATCAAGGTCCCTTCTAGCTAATTTGGCGTAAGAATCGACTCTTGCTGTTGTAACAAGGTTAGCAAAAATAGCCGATTTCGCGGTTCTAGGCACATTAGCCAGGATTTACCAGCCAGGAAGCTTGAGCTCGATTCTCAGCTTATTTAGGAATTCTTGTCTAGCACACAGAAATCTTTAGAACGTCTATCCTTTTGTGGCAAAAGGATCTCAGACGCCTGTTTTTCTGAGAGCAAAACGGTCATACGCCTTATCCTTGAATCCGTGTTATGTAGTTGCCTATACAGGCGAGTCAACTTCAACTCGGTACGTTCCTTGCATACAGTATCGTACTCTTACTGTTATTGATCTGGATGATCACGCAATCATCATCTACGTACGCGAGTTGGTCCAACCACCCTTTCAGCCAAGCTTCGTCGAACACCAGTTTAGGCAATCTTCCAGGCGATCCGCTAGTCGGCTCGCAAAGGCTTTCATATCGCCAGCCATCCACTACCGCTGATGCTAAAAATGAAGCAGACTGATTTAGCTTTGTCGATAGCTGGAAGGGACAAGTACTTCACTCGCTCTGCGCTTATATAATCGTTGTGCTGTAATTATTTATATATATTGTAATCTTCGTTTCCTATTATCCTGTAAGTTTGTATTAGGTATAATTCCTCCCCGCCTGGTCACGTAATTTCTCTGCATAAGTGACACTCTATTGAGATATAACCTTTAATCCTTCCCTGTACTTTTATAGTAATTTAATTATTACCAGAGGACTCGTATATAGTTGCTAATAGCTTCCCTAAGCGATTTATGTTATTTAACGTGGCCGATACAGAATGTCTGTTTTATATAGCATCTATTCATAACCTCCCTTTTTACTACTTTTTGTTTAGTTGAATTAATAATTAATTTCTTTTTCTACTGTATATACTATGTACAATATATGAAAAATCCCTTAATTGAAATCGGTTGGTTATCTAAATAAGTCTTGTCACATAGGATTACGCCAGTAAATCAAAATAATCCAAGTAAAAAAAGAAATCAAATAATAAAGATAACAAGTTGCCAAAGAAGTTAAACGCATTAACTGCTAAAAGTTTGTGTTTTTTTGTCGGCTGATTGTAATACGTCCGATGCAGTCCGTATTTTCCGGGATTATATTAGCTGACACGAAAGGACCAATCGAGAGCCTAACCCTCTTTTCAGTGGTTAAAAAGATGGAACAATATATTTGTAATGAAAAGTAGGTAATCGATGTTGTAATTATGCCTTCATGCACGTCCATTAAATGTATGCTATGGATCTATCAGTTTTCTATAATACTAATAT
>NW_019211454.1:28554345-28624517 GCF_002443255.2 Varroa destructor
TAATATATTTACTATATATATAATATATTTACTATATAATACGATAAGGAAACGACACTTTGTGATCTTTTTCTTGCGCCACCCACTTTCATAGAACGTCAACGATGCATAGTTGCAGGTGATCGAGTCTTACCAAATCACAACATATAACTCGTTCATTACAGGTTAGTTCGATACAAGACAAGATAGGCTTTCTTTAACGTAAGCGCATAACCTGAAGGTCCTCTCCTTTTATTGGCACCGTTAATTTCTGCGCTGGTAGACGTATGATCAAACAGCAGCAGCTGCGGTATCCCTTTCGAACCACGAACGCTTGTTGTTGCATAAGCCACAGACCTTCCTAAAGGTAATTCTTTTCTACAATATCACCGCGAATTCTCCACGATGGTCTCCCATTTTCAAGTTTATTGCCATCCAATCTCCGGAAGTAAACAATCATTTTGGGACAACCACAATAACAGCCGGGTGTCTATGGCAGACATGATGAAATGGATGACAAAAACAGTTCGTATATGACGTACAAAAGGCTACCGGTCCGAAGGAATAAATAAAGGCACCACTATTCTATGTCAATGCATTTTGTCGGACAGAAGGGATACTACCTCGGCCATGTTATTTGATATTTTATGACCTAATGACTATTTTACTCACATTGTATTGAAGCTTTTGTCTTCCAATGAGGCAGCATTTTGCCTAAGGAACGCTATGAAATTCAAACTTATCGCTTTGTTGCTATTCCATCCCGATTCAGATTCGTCCAAGCCCACCATCCCATAGAGCGGACAAGAAAGCACAGAAAAACTTGATCGCAGGCAGAATCCACAACCCCTTGGCATCATCAACGAGAGGCTGATTTTGGTAAGTCTCACATGGAATCTTGTTTCTTGTCCGTGTCGGCAGGAGGACTCACGATCCAAAACCAATAAACGAAGCGCGCTCGCTGTTCTGTAACTGATAGCCTCAAGGGTTTCGTTCAGTAAGCCAAATTACAAGATGGACGAAAATTTTTCACCAGGTATCTGGATATGATGAGCTTCGAGTGGCTTGTGTGGCCCTCATGCTTGCCGAACTTCTTCCACCTTAGCCATGCGCGTCATATGCAATAATCGGGTGACGTAATTCCTGATGTCCCTATTAGTATGCGAATTAGCGGTCTCTGTTAGCATTAACGTTCGCATTGTTTTCAGTACCGGTGAGCAATGATAAAAATCGTGAAGTCGTCCTTCGCCGCGAACAGAGCTATATATATATATACTGTAATAAGGAAAAACGAGTCATAGCTATAGTGACTGGCATAATGGCTCTCACATATGTACATACAAATGTAGATTACAGTGAGATTAACGAAAGCATATCAAATAAAATCGTGCATCAACGCTTGCTTCCAACTGCTAACACGTCTTTACAGAGTTTCTTAGATAGGTGTCTGTTTATTAAAGAATAAAAACGCTGAGATGTCATAACATGCTGCCTGTAGCTAACCTTATCCAATATCCTGATGAGTCTTGTTCTGCCTGTCAACTTCTTACGCCCTGCAAGTAGCAAGGTTTACCAGCGACCTGGAAGCTTACCATCAAGTTGCCCTTGCCAGCAACAGTGACAATAGCAATCGAAATGATTACCCTTAGAAAGCCATAAACCAGATCTTCCCGTCTCTTCGAAGCATCGCTATAACCGGCGATGACGATGACCACTGCCACCGTTCATCTTGCATACACATGTGTATCAGTGAGCACATAAACAACGATATTAGTGTTTGACTCACATCGCTATGCGCTGCATACTCAGCTAGTGGAACGAAACCGGCCAGCGGTATTCTCCGACCCTTTCTCTCAATCGGGTCCGACTTTGACCAGTCGTCCTTGCATCATGTTTCCTCCGGCAGCTTAATATTGTCAGACGAGTAGATATAGGCTAAAGGCTCTATGACAAGCTAAGAGAAGCCGAAACACTACATAGGAGCATCTCGTTGATCAGAGACAGATGTTGAGCGCAGTGACATACGCTGTCGGGATAACGAAGACGCATTCGCTCGAATGGCGCCTTGATTGGGTTGGAAAGAGTCGTTCGTGCGACCCGAGTCAGTGGCACAATATGAAACGTGTCGATGTATCACGATTCAGCGTTACAAGGGTAACATACCCCCTACCTGAGTTGTAGCTCTAACTAACATCACCCCGACGCGTGCCGTAGCTGCATTCATTATATACGATATAAAGTGCAGATTGAAAGAACCAATCTGATCGAAAGCGTAACAGGCAGAACAAAAACAAAGCTCTACCGTCATCGAACAATAATCTTAATGAAAGTAATACTTGCCGTACGTACATATGGCAAAATCGCCTCACACTAACCTAATGAATCAACTCTGAACGATGATCCAACGCAATCAGCACTGCAGAGCTATGCTACAAACCATTGTCAGTGTCTAAATGATTAGTGTTTTCGAATCTCTTTAGCACATAAGCGAAAATAGGATTTATAGTAAATGAGATAATGATTTACGATCACCTGGACGGTGCTGTTGCAAACAAACATCAGTAGCAATACGGCGACACTACACTTTCGCTATCAATAAAAAAAGGCTTTCTTAAAAGCAAAATCAGATTACGGCCGGAGGTCGCTTATTACCGAAACGAACAAAACAAGTACGAAGTGACGAAATCGCGCAAAAGCTATGGGACAGATAGGGCAGTGATTGAGCAACTCTTATTACTCAAGGACTATTAGAACAGCTTTTCCCCGTTGGTAGCAAATGCTTCTGACTCGACATACGGCTGGAACAATCAGTAAAGCCAACCATGGTAGGACGAGAGTATACATCTCGAATAGGAATGTGAAGCGACCACTAGAAGTACCAAATTCTCGAAAACAGCACGACCTGTCCTTTTACTGACTGGCGTTTGCCTTCTGTTGTTAGTCGATGAGAAGGCACATATTCGAAATCATCGTAAGTTGAATACAACCGATCGGCAATCGGCGATTTGAACTGTTGCCACCTACCCATGTCACTTGCACCCGCAGCTACCCAAATTCAATAAGAAGGCTAAGTGACCTAATTGTCTGGGCAGAGGTTTACGCTATAACGACTTTTACCGGTTTTCTGACCCCCGATAGGTAGGAACCAGCGTCCATTGTCACTTCAAACGCTCGCTCCCGTTCTAATTCTCGCAACACCTCGGTTTTCGTTCGTTGACCTCTCCTGAAGGCAGCCAACCTTGTAAACTTTACATCGGTGATCGTCGATTTGGCCCGGATCGGCGTCGTGTCCAAGAGTAAATAATTTGCTGTGTCCTACGACGGATTGGTGGTATTTTCCCAAATGCCACTACTGATCCCGATTTACCAACGAAACCGACATAAAAAAAGATCGTACAGATGATATAGTAAATGAACACCGATTTGACGAGACAGCCTTAAAAACTCAACATAGCCGAAGAACATTCTGTTTAGTGGTTATAGTTCAGGTATCATTCACTAATCTGTAATAACCGACCCAATATTTGGACCGGCCTATTTCGAAATAATCCGATATTTAATTTATGACGCAGTGTTTTAGCGATTTCAAAATCTGGAGCAGTATGTTTGCAATTATAGTAGTCTAAAAATATATAAGGATATTTAGTTTTCCGCGTAATATAAAAGAAGTATAACGTCAACGTCAGCAGTATGTAGGACAAAGTACCGAATGTTTAGGTTGCTGATATAGGCATATTATCAGACCTACCCCATGGGTATCCTTAAATAAAAACAACTGGAACTGATTTCAGCTGCTGGAAATTCGCAGGAAAAAATCTGTCGCGATCCGGGTTAAAATTTAAAACTCATATAACAGCTATAATTATGATTCGACCTATTGAAAATACAGCAAAACAGAAATAGAATGACGATATATGGGGATGCTTAAACGTCAAATGTTAGTACAAAAAACGAGGTAGTAGTAGTCAGTGGAGTCGGATCTTGATTTATCAGTTACACATATATAAGTTAACTCGGAATGATATTGAACCGACAATAGATATTACGATGGCAAAATGGAAGGATATTTGTTGTAAGGTAACGTTGAAACAGTCTTATAGATCTCATAACAATATATTTTTGCTTCTTGTTTCTTAACAGCGATTCCTAAAGGGTATATGTCATCCTCTTTGAGTATCTGTGCTTCCGATACACCAAGGACGATTTTTATTCTGCTAAGTATAGACTTGCACCAAGCGACAAAGTGCGCATGTGTGCAGCTCTAGTACACCATAGGTCTCTGTACACGTAGGCGAAGACTTGAAAATACAAATATTCCGTCAATGCACGTCGTGCATTTATTAACGACCTTAAACGGTATATGACTATTTAAGGAAATGGCGGGAATTTTCTAGCACAGTCATGTTAGACTTCCAGCCATGGCGTAGTTAAATAAATATACGAGCGCATTGCACTCAATAGCACAATCAGTGCCTTTCATTTGCGTTTGGTACTCTGAACAGACTATTCATAATTTACCCTATTTTCAATTTCTTACGTGGTAGATTTTTAAGGTTCAAGCGGTAGAAGCAGCTGGAATTTGCATGCTGGACGCTCAAGTAGGATCTGGTATGAGTTTTATTATTATTATTGGAAACGAATTTTTTTACCTGTATATACCTGTACATCTTATCTTGTATGAAAATTAAGCTAATAGGTAAGGTTTACTTTAGCGTACGCAGGCGTTGGGCAAGCCGGGAGAGAATGATGGCTACCATTTAAAGCTCATTTGTGGACTGAAGGCGTTTGCTATAATCTATTTCCCTGGCTTTTCGGAGCCACACATGTGCTTGCGGATGTGTGTTCTTCATCACACTGGGTCGCATAGGTGGAGGCTCATGTGTGGAAAACTGTGGTGTGTATGAGAGGAGGAAGTCAGAGAAGTCTGTTTTGTCTATAGAATTGATTAGTGACACACATGCGTCTTCTACGTTGAATCGCTCTACTTCTAGCTCGTACTCGATTCTCGCATCTTCTCTCGTTCCGCCTTCTCGATGGTAATTATTTATGAGTTGCACCAGCACGCCGTCTCCGCTCGCAAGGTCGATTCGGGCCTTAGAAGCGCCGCTAGTTTTGTCCGTATATGAATTGAGGTCGTCAGTGGCCCACTTGAAGTTTCTGTCTGTGATCTTTCTTTACTATCGAAAGCTTCTTTTTTTCATATATTCAACCTCTTGTGCTCTCTCGCTGTTCCGTCCACCCTTACACATACAAGCACATATCTCAGAGTGAGTAATTATTTACTGGGCAAAACTATGAACAGCCATACCTGGCCAAGTCTCAAGGGGACAATGATTGCTTGTCTGGGTTTCATCTGCCATCTATTATAAACAATTACGGTACTTGCGTACAGGTCTCTGATTAGACAACACGGGTACTTCCTTATTGTTCTATTGTAATTTAAAGAACATTATTAGTGCTTACTACGGTGCTAGACTGTTGTGACATATTAATGACTGAATGAAAAGAGCGAAAAGAAACAGTTAAAAGCAAAAGACATATGGAGCGGCTGATTCTTACATGCATGATTGCGTATGGTATGATAGTTTTTCTCTGAAAATTTGAATACATTTATTATCCGGCAAGTGCTACCCGTAGCAACCAACCTGTCACTGTTTAACGTGATACTTTCTAGGTAACAACCAAACGCCATTGTTATAAGAATCGTTTGACTGTTCATTTACAAAAATTTTCAAAAGAATTGAAATACCCATAGCTTTAAATTAGACTGAACACACAAATCGAGATTACTTATTATCGAAACCAACGAACCAACTTATTATAATAAGTAGTCTAATTAATATATTATAAATTAATACACTCGATTGGCATACATAGATAAAATTTATTGGAGCGTACCAAATTTACGAAGAAAATATTAAGCCTGACGCTATGTTGGTACGATAAATATATAATTAATCTTCTTTTTTCAACCTAAAAACAATGTCTATACTTTCGACTCCTTAGAAAAGTCTCGGTAACTAGCTAAGGATGCAAAACGTGCAGCTCGTCCGTTTAGAGCGTTGTTGGCCAGTGTTATTATCTCTTTACGTGACTCCTTAATTGTGATATTTAAGCAAATGACTGCTATTCTAGCGATGAACCACGATATCGTAAGGAGCAAGAATCTACATAGAGGAATTGAACACATTTCTCGTATTTACTGCGAACTTCACTCTTCTTGCGCGCTTGCTATCCTTGATCGTTCTGTTTGTTCAAAGAATTATTTCCATTCAAGTACTTTTGGACCGGTTTGCCTAATTTTTTACAGTACCTATTTAGTTAGATCTCAGTAATCGATTACTTCGCATATATTTCGCCTCGCATAAACTAAATTACGAAGGAACAAAATTAGTTAATTGTAGTGCAGTACGTGAATCGTACATCATACTTAACTCGCTGCTTCCAGCGTATTAAAAAAATTGTGGCCACACTGCTACGAATGACTATTTTTAAAAAAAAAAATCTGTATACCCCCTACCTAGCCCTTGAGATCTTTTCAACGGCTATCTAGTCCAGGCGTAGCGCATTTTGTTACGTGCACCTATTAACCCATCATTGTTTGTTTCATCTCTCTCTCTCCTTCTTTCTCTATTTCCTGCTTCCCTTTACGATCTATTTTCTTCGAGTTAGTAATTTCCAATGAATTTGGCGAGCATTTACCGTGCATCAGTTATATCCATGCAACCTGGCTGAAATTATATATATATATATATATATATATATATATATATATATATACATATCTAATTTAAAATATAACTTACATATTTTTATTTCATAAAATAAATAAAATAAAAAAATATTTAATATTTTAATTAATATATATTTATTCAAAAATATAATATATATAATTTGAGCCAGGTTATATATATATATATATATATATATATAAGAGCAGAGACGGAAGCAGGACGGGAAGAATTATTTGTCTGAAGTTCTACCAGGCGCGAGGAAGTTACGTGTTCTGCGTAATGTGTACAATTATTGCGGTGTAATCACAAATAATGTGCAGTTTGTACTCAAGATTTGCAGTGCTGTTATTTATGCTGTGGTTTAGTTGATTGTTATTAACATTATTGCTGCTACTGTTGATGGTGTGTTTATTCCTGTTGCTGTGAGCGTTGTTGACGAGCTTCGTGCTGGCTCGTTTTAACGACGTTGGCACAATTGTTCGTGTTTATTCATGCTACTAGTGACTGAGGTACTGCTGTTCTTAGTTTCCTGATGCATCCGTGCTAACAGTCCGTGAGTCAAAATGATGACCTTAATTGGTCGGTGGACGGTAAGCAACGTCGGGAGACCAGGCAGTCGGTAGGCCTTTAGACCAACCTCTCCACTAGTGATTATCATTACGGTTGCTTCTACGACTGCTTTTACGGCCAACCCGTCGCCTTACTGCTCCTTTTCTGTGGCGCCCCGCGACACAACCGCTGGCGCGAGTCAGTCGCGATGTTTTCCCATTTAGATCCCCATCATTTTCCCGCGAGGCCACTATCCAATACAGCTAACCTGACACCTTTCCAGCGACTACCACCTGCTGAAACCCGACGACTCGCTACCAGCTTGCTTTACTTTTGGCGATGCTCTCAGAGAAGAAAGACTCGCTCTATTTAACAGCAATGGCGACGGTGATAGAAGCGCCAACATGAACCCAGCACAAACACAGGCGTACAGTGAGTAGAGAAAGTAGAATAGAAAGAAAACATTATTCAAGCTTGTATGGCTGCAGTCGTTAATACTGCTATTGGCGCTATGTTCGCTGCAGTGTCGGAAGACCCTTGTACGTAAAATGCTTTTAGAGGTAGACGTGTTCCTATTTTGTCTGTCTCATATTTTTAGCGAAAAACGGCGAGCACATATTACGTATACTATAGGTGGTGCTCTTAGGTGGCCGGAAGTTTGCTGCATCTATCGTCTTGTCTTCGTCTTCGGATTTCGTTCTTGCCCCCTGATGTACGCTGACGCTCGGGGACACAGACACGAACGCAGGCTAGAACACTCTCACAGAAGCGCACATTTATGCATATACGACAGTAACTGGAAACAAGTCACAAAAATTACACAGGATTCATCATCTAATTTTTGCTTTGTTGTGCAGCTTCGTAATCTGTAGTCTTAATGGTAGCTTTTTTCGAATTTCAGGCGCCATATGATACGTGTACGTACACACACGGTACACAGTGAAGACCGACTCTAGTTTTGAGACAATTGTTCCTTACATTGGTGCTTCATCTATCGCAGTTTGCGTTATGTGCCACTAACTGTAGGCATCATGTCAATTCTGCTTATGAAAACGGCACTTAGTTGTTCTTGTCTCCGTATGTGTGTTTATGAAGTACCACACATAAACGGACATACGTGTGCAATATCATTGCTCGGTCGGAACGAAGCATATCTTCTCCCAGTCGATACACATAACAAAGACGCTGTTTCGGCGTGGTGACAGACGACCGGACAAACAAAAGAGACACTTGCTTTTAATTGAATGTACCTAAACGCGTTGCCGACTGCAATACGACGACTGTTATAATGGTACACAAGTGTCCAAGAATGGATGGCTTATGGCAGGTACGATCGCAAGGGATATAATGACTGAGATAGTTTAGTCAGGCACTGTCTACAGGCCGATTATGAGTTTATCGCAGATACTATACCTTAGTTCAACATAAAAATATTATAATTAATGTATTGTCTTATTTCGTCCAAGGGCGACGCAGGTCGACGACGGAAAGAACTACACTAGAACAAAGCAGGCCACGTTGTTAGAACTAGGGCGTATCGAAGGTTGGAAACACACTGTAAAAACATGTGTTTGAAATAGATGAAAGAACTATAAATAACACCTTTGAGTTAAACAAACCCTTTCATGTCATGAACGGTACAGGGAAGGTTCTAAGGATGGTGTATCAAGAAATACAAAACCCGATGCGTGTCCCTTGTTCGGCATAGTTACTGATATAACATAGGTTCCACGAAATGGCAGATGTAACGAAGTGATACGACGACGGCGAAAAGAGTAACGCAGTTCCCTTGAAATCTGAGAGACGCCTAAGCTGTAGGATTGAATCTCGTTGTATGCAAAAGAGTATTTCATCGCATCACCCGCTCGCTACTATGCTAAGGCAGTCTACTTGAAGGAAACTTACCCTCTTTCTCAGCAGAAGCAGGTATAGGATGTCAGTATGGATGAACTTCTCGCCGATGTTGTCACTAAAAACGAAAATGGTCGTGATAGCAAGAACGCGTCTATCGGCGCCCATAAGGAGCATGTGCATGTAGGACCTATGGTAGCTATGGGCAAGGCACGTATCGCTCGTGCTGAGAGGCAAGCCATCTAACGTATTATTGTTTGATAGCGTTTCTGGAAATGGAACTCGAAGGAAGCAATTCCAAACTAAATAGCCTCTATTATTTTATATTGAAATACCTTATTTTTTTTAATTTTTGCTAGTCAGAATTAATTGAATTGGCATATCGTAAACGCTCAATTAGAACGCGCGTGATAGCAATCTCTATTACATGTACCACCAGGCTGATGCACCCAAATAAATCTGTGGCGTTAACTCTATTTATTATGTATGCCAGCGTTTATAAACGTTTGTAACTCGCAAGCTCTCTCGAACTGAAGCTCTCCACTTTGCGTCAAGCAACTGTTTATTCTTAGCCAGGTCTAAGCGTTACTTTTGCAATTCAGATATTTGATCTTCTTCCGTTCTCGCTATCATTAGCACGCTCCATTAATACAACTACATTACATCGTTCCGTCACATCAACTGCATTTCTCTGGCTGGTGGCAAACGTGGTCTAAGTAATCCTGTGTGTGGCAGGATGTGCTCGAGGGTTTTACTGTCTGTCTATCTAATGCTGATGGAAGATGCCTGTACACGTCTCGAAATTGGGTTATCCGGAAGCTTTCGCACTAACAGACGGCCAGCACGGCAGCTGGCATCCTGAGCAGGTGGTCTAAATTTCTTGAGAGCAGAAATGCAGCTGGTTGTAGAAGGCTGATACGAAGTGGCCCGTTGACGTTTATACTTCACTAGCCCAATTTGACGCTTTGTGTCTCTTTATACCCAACGACGGTCCAGCACGCGATGCGCTTTCGAATACAGCAGTACATATCCCTCCCTTTGGCTACCGCTGTTCGGCTTAGAATAGCAAACGGGAGGGATATTCAGAAAGTACGCCGTCTTGCAACTCCTATTACTACGACTTAACTGCTTCCGTCTTCAGCTGGTGGCTGACGTACTGCATACGGCAGATGCTCGGTTGTCCTCGATGCCGCAGACTGGCTGTCAGCTGCTGCCACCTGAGTATCAAACAACGTTGTACTTGTGTCATAGACAGCAGCGGTAACGCCATCCCAAAGAGACCAACGGCGACTCAGATTGGGCATTGATCATGCAGAGGGGGTTGTGCTGTACGACCAGCTGGCCCGGGCCCGTCGCTTGCCTGCGGTAAACCAAACGAAGTACGGCACAAGAAGCGATTTTGGCTCCTAAGGGGATTGGAGCGCATTGTCTTGCGATAAAACGACAGAAGAAAGTGAAACATCCCACAACAACAGGAAGATCGGTAATGTCAGTGTAAGAGATACGGAGCAAAGACGTATATTATTGTTTTCAACAACAGCAATGATTTTATCCGCTTCCCATAGAAAGTAACTACACAACATATTATAGTTGACTTTCACCAAAGTTGCGGGTTAGTGTGATACTATAATGGATATTTTGAGGTATCAATAGTCTGTCGTAATAGCGTTCTCCTATATTGTTAATCTTGCCGCAAAAACATGAACATTTAGTGCATTGAATCATCCTTGTACTTTGATTCGTGAAATTTACTACAATTAACTGCTATTAACAATTTTAAGATTGACTGTTTGTTTCGGTTTATGCCAGAACATATTTATCGCTCGCTCCTTCTTTCATTTGTCCGTTTTGCGAGCGGCTGGGGCGGTTTTCTCAAACCATAACCTGAAACTTTCCTTTTCCACCTAATATCGTCAGGTTGTGCATTGATCACGTTTACATTTCCAGAACGTTTACATAGAAGAAGTAAAAACAAAAGAGAGAAAGCAAGCGTCTTTCTCCGCTCTAATTCTATTCATGCAGTACGACGTTCTCTGGTTATTCTCGACATTGGCCGGGCCTCTGCTTTCTGTCCAGCGGACGCTGAGATCCGCCCCTTTCTTCCGAACCCTTCGAATATGCCGACATAACACCTACATCTAGAGAGTGAGGGAAGATCGGGAGCCTATATACGCAAAGTACGTGTCTGCCACGTAGATGTGAAGTGTTCTCGAAAAGTTATTACAACGGCATAAAGGCTGAGCGAAGTTTGACAAGGCGGCCAGGAAATGCTAAAGCTCTACCACACCAGCGGGCGTCATCGGTCGAACAAGCAGGCGGGTTTTCGGTCTAGCGGACGTTTTTATAGAGAAGCTCGCTTTATCCTAAACCTCTAAATCCAGACAGGCTCCAAGCAGCAAATGCTGCGCCGAGCTTCATGAAAAAGATCCGTCGCACCTTCAAACACTAGTAGTGCCCGTTTGTACCAATAGCAGAAGTAGGGTACACGTCTTTGATTTTGTTTGGCATGCCAAGGAGGATGCCAACGACAACGCACACGATGACGCCAGGCTTACGAAGCTCCTGTTCCTGAAGCACTCTTAGCTAAAAGTGGCGGCGTTGGTGTTGCTACCAGTGATGAAAATGTTTCAAAACGGTAATTTACTTTTGTGCGGCAAGCGTAAACAGTACTAAAACACGGACTCCTAGGTCTATTACGTGAAGGATTTGACGACATTGCAACCTAATGGATCCTTCGGCCATACAAACGCATTACAAAACGACCAAACTTCAGCCCAATAAATAACAAGGGACAGTATTCGAATGTGGACAAACCGTGATATATATATTTCATATGATTTATGTGTTTGAGTAGACGAAATCGCTGTCGGATACATTATAGATTATTATGGATAGTTCTGCATAGGATTTCTGTATAGGAATAGCATTTCTATTTCCTACTGAAAATATAAACGCGAACGTAACAGGGCCCAAGTTAAGATAACACCTCACAATTTTAGGAGCACTTAACGATTATTGAAAAAAAAAAAGCCTCGTAGGGAATGGTTGAAGAGTTGTTTGATACTATTTAGGTCAAAATTAGGAGTAACAAGAGTCTTTTAGTAAAATTCATAGGAACAAAACAATGCATAACTAATTTCGTTCATAGGAGACCATCGTGAAGACTCAGCAAGTGAGTTTCACGCGTAAGTCACTAAGGTATTTATTATCAGTATCCAAAAAGTAATTGGTCAGATTGAGTATCATTAATTTAAATAGTACTTGGCTTTTGGTACAATCGAGTTGCACAGAATAATCTTGTTACAATGAAAATGATTGCGGCGGGCATCTGCCGTCGGCCATTTGTCCTAATGAAGAGAGAGAACTAGAGCACTGAATTGGACCGATCCAACTTAATGGTGAGATGTACAGTGAGATAAAACATTTAACTATAGGTCACGTTAGGCCATAGGTTGGACATGATCCCAATAAATGGATCAACTGATCGACTTCTAATGTTAATGCTTTTCTTTAGCAATACGATCTGCGAACGGTTCTCTCCAATAACAGCAGTACGTACGCATCACATGATCCACCCACCCTCCCTCCCTCCCCGCAAAAAAACCACAACATCTGTGTTTCTTCAGCTGGACCACAAATACGAAAGCCGCATGTACATATAGTTATGGGCCTAATTTTGGGCACCTTTGTTTAATGGTCTATCACCGCTCTTACACCTAGCTTTTCCTCATCTATTTTTGTTCCAGTGCGTTCACTCTATGCTCGTCTTTTAACTACTCAAGTCGTTGCTTCGCTTTAGTTAACTCCATTGAGCAACATTTTCCATAAATGTTCCATAAAAGTGAAGCTATTGCTTAAGCAACTTCGTCTCGGTTTCCACGTTTCTTTTTCTCTCTTCTAGCCAACAACAGAACGAACACTGCACGAATCGTCACGGCAGTAAATGGGGTGTCGCTGGGGGCTACGCGTTCTGTGCGAAAGTTAGTACGTATTACTCAACGCCCACTGTTTACAATTTTCCTACATCCGAGATGCAAGTCCATTGGACTCACTCTTTGGCATAAGCGCGCAAAAACAAAGAAAACGTAGTGGTTCCGGTGGTTGTTGTCAGAATGCGCGCCTCTCGCATACTTAAAAACCGTACAGCTAGAAAGAAAATCCCTTGGGAAACCCTCGAGACGAACCACGTAGTTGAGTAGAAGACGACAAGAAATGAGAATTAATGAAGAACTCGACTTCGATAACGCGGCGGAACAGAGGATAAGCGCATGAGGCGTTGGAAAGAGATTATAGGGCGCATGGGTCACATAGCGGGGCATTGTAAGAGCTGCTAGGTAAGGTGCTAAAGGAACCAGGTGCTAAAAGGACTACGCAGAGAAAGTAGATTGTGAAATGAATTATACTTCATAATTTTTCCGTCCTCTACCAAATCAACCACTCTGATCCGATTTCGGCCGCAGCTGCTGGGAAATCTCAAACGATATCGGGCGTGTCTGCAGGTGTGTTTAATCATTTAACGTTTACCGTCGTCGTACCCTGATTACCTGTCGGCCTAGACGAGGGACTCTTTCCAAAGATTTTGTACACTGATATACTCCGATAGTCAAAACTAACGACAAAAAAAGAAGAAGTGGGACGGAACGGGACGGTCTTCTTTCGGAGAGAAACAACAAAATCCGCAATCTATCAGCCGTCTTTCTGTTTGCCGCTGGTTGTCGATAACTAACTAAGGAGAACGCAGTTCGGCGACAGCGGATAAGTGAGACGTCCCTCAATAAAAAAAAAGACGTCATATAATTAAGACGCTACACCACGATATCTAGAACTAACCCAGATGTGTACTAGTATTTAATAGCGGAACATTGTATTCTATGCTGCATTAACGGCAATCAAGGTATGCCCAGTCCAACTTCAGCAATCTATACCGTCTCACACAGTAAAATTATTCTATACAGTGGTCGAGTGAGCGAAAAAAAAGATCGTCGCCGAGGTGCACAGCCAAATTTACAAGCCAAAAAAAAAGAAGAAATGGGCGAAGGACGGTAAGTAGAATGGAGTGGTGCTGAGGTACGTAGTGATGAAGGTTACGAAACATAACCAATTGGAAAGCTTTTTACGTTTGCTGCAACTTAGCGTAAGGTGCACCGCTTGCATGAGGCAATAATATGTGTATAAAGAATACTTTATGGGAAATGCCGAATTTTTAGTCACGACCTAAGTAAACCAACGGAAAATTAGGGCCATGCAAGGCCACGAAGATAAAAAATTCACTTATTCAAAGTAGAGCGAGGTTACCGTCGTCACGGCACGGAAGCTGGGCTGTGTAATAGCAACAATTTTCACCACCCTTCATTTTGCCTGTCCTATAATATTGTGTTCAACATTAGACAGTGCATCTGATCAGCTTCTCTATTGTGCAATACCTAGACAAAGTTTGAAATGCATAAGATGGTGAACGTCAGCTCGCATTGTATGCGGAGCCGAAACATATCTATACGCATAAATAGGTGCTAACTTCATTTACGGACACAAACTGGTTTTTCCAAGCACTGGCAGGAAGGCCATTTTGTGATAGGTTTCACTCTAGGAATTAAGGTAAGTAACTGGTGTGCAAAAACAATTGTTTTAAGGCTGAAGAATATTGAATAGGCATACTGCAGTCCTTTAGATCATCTGAAATCAAATTTTGTTGCAAATGGTTAAACTTTCATCTGTTGCTTAGCAATATAAATATACGAATTTTCCGCATGGAAAAAATCACTAATGTAGTGGCTGAGCGCATGTTGAGACACCGAATAGCTCAGTTCCTCATCTATTGTACCGTGTTATTTGGTGTATGTCACGGTAATATCTCGGTTCTCTGGGAAGGTTTGGTCTTCTGAAATTCAATTAATCTAAGAGCTCAAGTCTACAAACCATGTAAAGCATTTAATATTTGCTGCGTATACAGAACAGCGGCCACAACGTAACCCTATTCTTAGATGATTCCTATTTATATATATAATATCAATAAATCAGTACAACTACCTCATATGGGCGTACTTCAAGTGACACGGCTTTCAGGAACAACCACTTTATCCTAACGTAACTGTATGGTGCGAGCTGCGGACAGGAAGCCTTATAGGCTCGTTTTTTGTTCAAATGTTAGTAGTTCTCATTAGAGGGACATGTTAACAGGTGCTCTATGGTCAAGACTGAACGGACTTTACCTGTACAGTATATCGTTTCAACAGGACAATGCCTTCGGCCATTGTGTAATTAAAATCCTGAAGTGATGCGAGCAGAAGTCTGGTGAAGGCTCAATCTACCAGACGCAACCGTGCCATAATTACCTCATCTATGGCACTCGATGCCTTTAAATTTTATCCCGCAGGATTTCTAAAACGTAGGGTCTACGAGACTATGAGATTAACTCCTCTAGAACTAAAAAATTAAGGACGTCTGTCTGACGTCACATGTTACTAATTATGCCCGATTTGTGTAAAATGTTGTAGAAGATTAGATGTTGTACTTCGAGTCGGTGAAAACTCCAAGCTGTTCGCATGGGTATATTTATTGCAGTTTGACACTGATACATTAAAAATGCATGATCTTCTATATATATACACATACAGGGTTCTCATTGCAGGGACGTCTTAAGGATGTTCTACGGTCGAAACTGGATGGACCTAACTTGGACAGTATGTACGATTAAACCCACGTGCGACATAAGGAATACATAGAACTCAAATAAAAAGCTTACCTACCCCATTAAATAACTTCTACCGGATAGAACGTACAACGTGAACCCCAGGCGTAGTAAAAAATGGTCAGAGACATTGTTAACACTAGACTAATGAATTTCGCTATGACGGCAGACCTCTAAGCAAAGATAGAAGGGGGACGAAATACCATTTAGGCGCATGCGCTACAGCGAGATTGTGGTGCCTGTACCAACGCGGTCGAATGGCATTTGCCGCCGTAGCAACTCAAGCGCTGCCAAAGGTGTCCCCCGAGAACCATGAGATTCCATGGCTTTTTTTGCCCTCTCTGCCTGGTTCATTCAGCTGCAGTCACACGCATTCGCTTATATATACGCTTTTTCTCGATTCCTTTTAAACTTATTCTCGGTAATGACATACGCATTCTTTCGACAAACGTACACCACTTGCGCTTTCGTCTTTTCGGTCAAGTATAGCAAAACTAAAGAGCCGATTTCCGACAATCGGCAACGGCCCGATCTTTGCCACGATATTATCTTCCACGCGCGACGTTCCCAGTGCATGCCATACTACGGTCTGCTCTATGCAACTTGCGAAAAAGTCCCGCGCAGAGGGGTGCACAGAAATCACAAATAAAGAGGGGTCGCTTAGGCCGTCGGTAAAAAGTAGGAAATGATGTTTGCTAGTGATTCGATGACCTCTATCAAGTCCTGCGCGGGCCGACTCGTTTGAATGTCAGTTAGGGCTTACAGTGGTAGTATATTTGAAATCGGTGATATTAGTAGAGGCGACGGCAAAGACATAGATGGCCTCGTAGCTGTTGAGGATGATGGGAAACAGGCGACTACTCCCGTCGATTAAACGACTGCCATTCGTGTACAGGATCCTGTGGACATACACATACTCGCGGAACCGTAGTAACTATCCGAAACGTGAGAGTCCAAGCACTTAATGACAGTTTTATGATTTTCAAGAAAAAAAAGTCATTGAAAAAGTTAGTGGACCGAGTTAATAGCTCAACGAATAGCACGCGTATTACATACGCGTAGAGACGAATGCGCAGGCCAGCGACAAGGGGATACAGGAAGAGGAAATGGAGCTAAGGACAAAAATAAGAGGCTAAGTAGGTCGATGAGACGAAATTAATTTTCAATGCGATCGAGAAATGGCTATCCGTATCAAAACGTGTGAGCGTGTGCGTATGTTAGCATGGGTATATATACAAATAAACTAAGGCAGAATTTAAAACTTGTTTTCTATGCTAAAACCTATTGTCATATACATGGTGATGCACGAGCAGGTCTGGTATCCAACACGTGTGCAAAGCAACTGTAAAAAATAAAGGTGACCATAAGCCAAAACGAAAAACAAGCATGAAATGAAACAACACATTATGTGTACAGGTCCTAGGGATAGACAAATTTGAATAAACAAACAAAGTAAGTTGTCGTTATTCTGCCCACTAATTTGTCGGCTAATAACAACATAGCTGCGTTGTGCAAACCTGTTATTATTGTCGTTATATCTAACCAAAAAAAAAACAAGGATGCCGTGCTTTTTTGTAATGTTTATCCTTTTTAATTCCGCAGTTACTAGTCGGCTCCCTAGTTGTTTCTGTCAAGCTCACCCGAAACTTGAGCATGAATTAATGAGTATCTTTTCTAATGACAACAAGTTTTGCACACAAGTTAGAAGTTTAATAACTGATTTTGCAGTGAACTCGAGGTAAAAATTTTATTAATTTGCTACAAGTTGCTTTACCGAATTTGATGTCAGTGACGCTTTATATATTTGCAATTAGTAGTTTTTGATAACTATATACATTTTTACACCATACACCTATGTAAATAGACGTAAATAAACATCTGCGCAGGTCAACAGGTGCATAAAGCATAAACAAATATTTTATATTTCGATATTAACAATCAAATGGTTTTATTACTTTTTATTACATTGATAAAGCCGAACTCAAGCTAAGGAGTTTTCGGCGACACAATCGTTCACTTATTTTTCTTCCATTTAAAATATATCGCCTACAACAATTACGATGGACACAGCAAGAGAAAATTATCGCTAGTCACTTAGTCGCTAGATCACGCTGCAGGAGCAACTGTTGCATACTGGCTGTCCGTAAATATGTTGCAGTTTGAGTTCGCCGTCATCGTTGTATTCAGACCACTTGTTTTTTGCCCGTGGCACCCACTTCTCTGCTAAGTCGGAACCCGTCGCAACGGAACAAAGGCCAGCCTCGCTGACGTATACGGCTCCCGTACTCTAGTAATGGCAATTAGTTATGCAGATATCGCTGGCTGCCTTAATTCTAAATATAAGTTTCTTGCCGAGGATAGCAAATGTGTGGAGGTTCTGAAGCGAAATGAGGTAAAGCAGTTGGCATCCGACAGCCTAGTTTTGACTGCCTCACTGGCTTGGTCGTTTGTTATCTTTCACCCGTTTATCAGGTACATCTGCAGAGGACTTTCTGATGTTATCTCACGCTGACTGCTGTCTATATGCTTCTGAACCTGACTATCAAGTTGCGGATGTCTGGGAGATTAGATCTAGCTGACTGACGCAGGATTGGGAAACACGTATATAGCCGACCGCGACCTATATTAGAGGTTGTACCCATTTAGGCCTTGCGCTTACCGTTACCACTACTGCCGCCTTCATCTAAGACGTCTTTAACAGCTCAGAAGACCGTCAGGAGAAGAGGGTGGAGACTAAACAAAGGCAACGATGAGTGACTTCCCCAAGGCCGTTTTAGCAATTGAACGCAAACGACAGTACCAACATTTTTGGCGGCAACAGGCGAACAGGGCACGCTAACTCCGAACGCTACCGAACCCCAATTGTTTGTTTGCTGAAAAGTTCTCCTTCTGCAATCTGTTTAGTTTGCAAGCCGACCTCATGCGTCCAATGCACAGGGGAATACGGATTGTGTGCAGCGGCAGTAAAGGTGGAAGCGCTACGATCGCGTTGATCCAATTAGAACCTAGACGGCATTTATGGAGCCTGGATCTGTCATTCCCTCTCTGTAGCCAATTTTGTCTCTCTGTCTCATTGTGAATAGGGTGCCCCACACGTGCACCGAAGTATAGGCAGCTCTACTCAAGCTGCCGGCGACTCTTTGTCTAGTAGATGTACTGGCCGATTTCTACTTTGTCATTAGCACCCATAACTCAACAATTTTACGTACATTTATGTACACTCTGCTGTGTTTGTACCCAGCGTGTTCAGCGTGGATGTGTAATACATCTAAGTAAAACGTTCGAATCAAATCAAAACAAAGCATCTCGAGTAATAATCTTATCTCAAGTAATTCATCTATTGAAAACACATATTTTTGCTCACATGTATGCTACATTCAATGCGACCCGAAAGTTTTTTTCACTGTTTGATTTTTTTCTCTCGCTTTCTTATTTCGCATTTGTTAAAGTAGAAGATACACAAGTTATTTGTAATAGAGAGAAGGATGAACTGTGCAATGTACCTGTAGCAGGGACGCTTTAATAGCATTTATATATTTTTGAAATAGTCTTCTACAAACATACTTTAAGTTATAATATTTTAGTGGTATATATCAATGACGCAACTGACTAACGTTTTATTATGTTACTCAGATAATCCTTCATAGTTCCTTCCTGTACCTCTTAAATAGATCATGTGTATTTATGCATCTCTGTAATCGATGAAGCCCAGTCGTTAACCTCTCGCCCTCTATCTGAATCTTCTATCTGAATACAGTTTGTCATCGAACATGTGAAATTATCTCTCATACGAAAAGGTTTAGCAGTTCGAACGACCGAGCTGCTAACGACTTCGTGAAGTTCGAGCTATCTTACCCTGATATCCGACCTAGTTTCCTGTTCTGAAAAAGACAACAAAAGCGATTTTTTTTGTGGGTTCTCGCTTTCGTACTAACCCAATCTCGGGGACGAGTGTGCATTCAATATAAAAAAAAAAATAGCTTTCGCTTGCTGCCCTGCATAGCTCTACATCAGTTTCACCAGTCATTTAACGAATACAGTATTTCAGGTTGTGAATTATATTCTGTGTTGTTTAATGCACACTACTTTTCATATCCTGTCCCATAGCACCGAAAATATTGGGAAGAACTTAACATTGGGTCAGCAAAAAAGTTACCGGCCTGGGAACATAGTTTCAAGCAATCTAATTGCTTCCCGTTCGTTTGGTTGAAATTGAGAGTTGTTTACATCCAGTGCCCTTGTTGCGGTCCGCAGAACGTTTGCTTCATATACCATGGTACGGTTTACCATTGGCCGATGCTGCCATTCGACGGCCATGTTTAAAAGAAGGAGCCTATTCGCACGTTCGCTTTACAAACCTCACCACGCAGTTCTTTGACCGTCCGCTTCGTGACCTTCGTAGCCTCACTTTATCTGCGAGTGAGCCAGTCGTTTCAAATTCCTTGATCAACTGCCTGAGTTCTATATGCGCTAACAAGAAGTGTCATTCGTATTCTGTGCGATGCTCGCTGAGTGTCCCTGCAACAGACTCCCTATTTCAGTAGTAAGCTTTAGGAAAAACGAATGTTCCTCCAAACTATACCGTATTTACCTTCTTGACAGTCTACAAGTGCTTGTTCCTCTAGAAGCACAGAGGAAGGAGGATGCAACCGAGTATTCGCGAGCTTTATAGCTATTGCATTTATTGAGACAGATACTAACGCTATGGTACTATAATATAGCCTAGTAAGAATATAAATAGAAATTACGTTAGGGTTTTTTTATTACAATTGTGTCCCAAATTTGAATCCGCTTTTTTTTTGTAATAATTTGGGTATCTTCTGCTGACCTAACAGGCGCAAAGTGAAGATCCCCCAGCTGTCCAGAGATTTTTAGAAACTATGTGTAGTAACTTTTGGACCAGTTTTGTTTTTACTATGACAGCATAGTTACCATAAGAAGTACGCCAGCATGTTTGGTCCAAGTACTAACGACAATGGAAATATAAGAAAGGATTAGGAAGCGACAATCATTAGCAGCTACGAAAGGCAATTTAGTTATCCTTTTGGAGAAGCCCGAATCGTAGGAACAGATATAAGGAATATAGAAAAAGACAAATTTTGATCTTATTCTTTCAAAAGCTCAGTAGTATTTTCATTTAATCTCACGCATATGAAAAACCTTTTGAAGGGAAAAAACAAGCAATTGCTCATCACTCTTTTCATGTTTGGTCTCGTCAAGAAACCGCTGAATCGACAAACCTATTTCTGGTGTCTGCTGCCCCACCCCTAGAAGATTTCATGAAAACTACGTTTTTCCAAAGCGAAATAGAGCTATTTCTGAAAAATTAGGGGATTCCGCTCCACCTTTTGCTGCTCTCGCCGGGCTTCTGCCCCGTTGTAGCGACAATTGGGAACTCTCGCTGTAGTTCAATGGTGCAAAGTTGTTCTGTTCATTCTTCCACTTTTTCCCACGGTTGTCATAGCAGTTGTTTTTGCACAGACTCCATGGCGCGACTGAGTGCTGCTACCGCTGTGCTGTTCGGCCGTCCGTTCCACGGCCAGGGACTGGTAACGCGATACAGTTAAGGAAGGCAGATGTGTTCCTTTTCTTTTCTTATCGTTCCCTATTCACTCTCCTTTTCTCTCACCAAACAACACCGTGTACCAACAACGTGATCGCCACTCACCACTGGCCGTAGCCAACACGAGACGCAGGCGAGGAAGCGAGAGATTTAGATCAAGAGAGAAAGCGAACGAAACAGGCGATGGGCAGCAGCTGACCGAGGAACTGGCCTACAGAGGGTATGCCAACCCGCTTTTTTCTGCCCCCCGATTATTTCGTGGTTCTTAACTCGTCAGCTAGTAATCGTAGCCTGGCCATTGTGCTTTAGTAAAGTAATTAACGTTATTCGCTGTGGCGACAGCGGGTTCTCCGGCAGAAGCTTGGCAAAAAGGAAACAGGGTAGAAAAAGCGAATAGAGCACACGAGTAAATCGGAACAAAACAAGAATGATAAGCAGGTGGACATTGTCGTTCGAGTTGGATTGCGACGGCCGTAGTACGCGAAGGGCCACAAAAGTGCTCTTTAAAACCACTGGCACAGATACCGCGGGAGACAAGACATGCACAATATACGCGTCTGTGTGAACCGTGTGACTTTTGTACGCCAATCTCACTCTGATAGTAGTAGTAGTGACAGCTATATCTGTAAATTGGGAAGACATTTTGGTAGACCCCCTTTTCTCCCTTTTTTACTCTAGCAGCATTGATTAAATCTTTTGCAGTTGAGATTAGATTCGTAACCATTAACGAAATGCTTTTGCGGTACGAGTGGTAGTAGCAATAGTTTCAGCAGTAGTGGTGGTGGGAATTGAATGACACCAACGATATCGTTGACTGGTTATATTAACTTTGAAGATACAGAGGAAAGACGGATGACTCGGCGGTCCTCTATGACTTTAGACTTGGTGACCTAAGAAACCTCAACAGAGCCTCTTGAGATACATAGTTGTCTGACGTATTTTTTTTTGTGTGTAAGCTGGAGTTGTTAATGTGCATTATTAAGCTAGGTCTGCTCTCTTGCATTTCGCGCGCCCTGCTACAGGCTCGCCTATGATTACACGCAATACCTGAGGGCCGAATATAGATACTTGTCATAGTCGTTACAACGCAACGCAACGTGAGGTTTCTATGCGAAACAATAAATTATAACTAAAATAGCCGCTATTATTCATTAGGATAACATACACCTAAGTATTAAAGAGAGCTTTGGAAGCCTGGTAAGCGTTGCTACCTATTACTTATACTTGTGCAAGATGAGAACCCCATCTGCTTCGAGCTTTTGGATTTGTGTTTGACTACTGCTGGGAATTCGCTTAAACAAACGTAGCATTGACTATTAAAATACCTGCCGGGAATATTACCGTGTTGACCTTCCTTCATATGCAAGTCTCTTGTAATGTTCACCCTTTAATGGCATTGCCAATATTCGACACCCAACGTCTTTGCTAAAGGCTTTCATATTTTTCTCGTCATGTGATGTATGTACCCAAGACGACACACAATGGACTTGTTAATGTCGACAGGCTATTTCGCTGCTCGTTCGTCCTTTATTCATTCACTTTTTGCCGCTGCTTTGTTTGGACATCGTTACTCGCTTTGTTAAAGAGGCCACTGTATTCATTAGCAGGTTACCTGTCCTTACGGTAGGGAGTTATTTTTAAAGTCCGTTATAATTGATCGATTACAGGCTAAATGAAACGTGACCGTGTTGCTTTACACGTAAGCCTTGTCCAGAGGGGCGGTTGAATTCTGTCTGGCGACCTTCAAGTGGTCTCGAAAGATGTAGAAGGAAAGGATCCATAACATCGCATGTCAAGGTTCATTTCACAAGCGATGAGGCCAATAGAGGGTTATACGCTATGTTATATTTTTATATTGAAGTCTTTCATCTTTTGTCTTTACATTCCCGTTTGCTCAGAAAACCCATGTTATTCTTCTTTTTGTTGCTTTTTCATTGAGAAGAGCCCTAACTGAGAGGCTTGGAACTATATATTACAGTGAACAGTTGAATGTCTAGTGGGAGTGGAGGCAGGACTAGTGTAGACTACAGGCGACTGGGCGAAAAAGATTTAAGCCTAGCATGCAGACGCCATCGACAGACAGACTTTCAGCAAGCGCAAGGTCTGCATAGGTTGTTCTAAATAAGTGAATAGTAGCGCCCCCATCTGTTCGAGGACACCCGAGCAGTACTTTGTTCGAGTAAGGTGTGTAGTCTCTTCAATATGGCTTTTCATCTTTTCTATGTCGGCGCTTTTTATTAGGCTGCCCTGCATGCACCTTTGTCGACAAGCCTATTCCTTTCTATCACTGCTAGTCTTTAAAAACCCAGCCAGGAGAATAGCGGCTACATTTTACCCTGGATCTTTTTTTCGTGTTGGATATCTGTGATGCGTATAATCCAACAAGATGCACCGATAATTAGCTGGATCAAACCCTGCGTACCGGGCTGTCAACTTGCTTTCTTGCACGCCTTTGTACTTCCGCAAGCCTTCGATACTACGAAGCTACAATGAAGAGTACGTATGTCTGTGTATTGTACATGCGTTTGTATGTTGGCTCACCGAATTTGCTCCCTGCTCGTCTGTCTTATTCGTATTGAATGGGAACCAAGGGACACTTCCCACCAGAGAAATTCATGACTCTACAACGGGTCATAGTGGACATTACCATTGGGTAAAGAATTGCTGGAAAGCAGGTTTTTGGCCTTCATGAGACAAGAAGGGAGCAGGGGGAGTGGCAGGTTTAAGGGAGCTCGGCTGCAAAAGAGGAGTGTAAGGATAACTGAGATAGAACGGGGGCCAACAGGGAATCCAATAATGGATCGATAGCACCGCCATCTGATACTTCCCCGTCTCATATACGGAAGTATGCTATGTGTATGCTTTTTTACGGCAGCGGCTCTTTTTGCTGCATGCGTATATGTTCGTGTCTGTGTATCGCTGTGTCGTGGTGACGCGCTGTGCTGCCTGCTCTAGAGTTTGTGCTGCACACGTTTACAAAGAGAGCTTCGAGAAGGAAAGAGAAAGAGCATGTGCGATCACGTCGCTACTGTGAGTCCTTACCTGTGTCTTTTTCTGCTTCTGCTGGAGCTACTTCTGCCCATGTGACCTGTACGGCAGTTTTCTTACAAGGGGTTAGACTTGCAGCACTGCCATCGTGGGGGAAAAGCACTGCCATAGAGGAATAGCAGGCGAATGCATCAGAACTCACTATGCAGCACCAAGTTCATGGCTTTCACTCTTGCATTGCTATTGAAATAGAAACGAATTATCAATGTTAATGGTGACCATTGGCTCACACTAGCTTGACCACTAAAGACATCGATATGACACCATCCAACGATTGGAAAAATGTTAAATAGTTCATAGTTTTCTATTATTTCAATACTCATCATCAAGCTTTTATAGATCATTTTATATGAGTATAGAAGAGAAACGACATATTTCAACAAAAGCAAGCGACAGTCGCATGTTCAATGGACCGAACGAAAATGGATAATCTAGACATAGTTCGTACGCTAAAATACGTTACACCGTTTGACACATTAGCGTCATGTTATAGCTAGACCGCTGGGCACGAAGCACTGTTAAATAAGCACAAACAAATTGTTTAAAAGATGCTTAAGAATAAACTAAAGTATGATAATAAGAGATGAACGGACATTTAGAAAATGAAAAAGGCCGATTTCACAAAGTTTGAACTATGTTTACAATTGAGCGCATTCATTCTTATCTATGGCCAAGCATTTAGGAAGCATAAAATCATCCACTGGTAACCGGAAGGAGGTTTAACTGTAAGCATTGTTGAACGGAAATAATCATCAGCGGCACTTCTCGCTTGTGCCTGTATCGACGTTTTGGTATAGATGACTCATGCTACATTATAAAATCAGGTTATAAAATAGAGCGAAAATATGAAATATCTCAGAATTGTTTCTTGTCTGGTACTTGATAACCTAAGAAGCGTCCTAAATACAAGAGCAAAGACTAAATGTTTTCTAAACGACCGAACTACGGGTTTTTGTGAAGACTGTGATGTTGTGTTTTTCTCTGACGCATAGGTGCACGTGTTTTGACGTTTCACGACGAAGTCCTTCGTCCACCGCACATCAAAACACTGTCGACGAATGGCAACGCTCATCTACGGTGGGTTTTGTTGCTCATTCGTTTTCCTTTGCTTACGAATTTAATGGACGTTCCCTCAATAAACTAAGACGAAAAGAGGGGGCGGACGATTTCGACAGCAAGATTGCACGAAAGAGGTTAAACGACTAGGTTAGAGAGTAAGGGAGTTAAGATCCTACAGTGTGTGAGAGAAATAAGATAAGGAGAAAAGGATGACACGGAAATGGACTAAACTACGAAGTAAGTCCTTAATGGAGTTCCATCGCCACTGCCAAAGGCCTCCATCCACCATCGCTACCCCGCTCTCGACGATTGCTTCAAGAATTGGGGAAAGGCGAGAAAATCTCCACCAGTTTCTCTTCTTCCTGCCATCACATCCAAATTTATCGCTCCGAGATCGCCTACAATGACGGCTCTCCCGTGAGGCGAAATGAACGTAAAACCGTTTTTTGCCGTGATAAAGCATTGGTACATCCTCCAGGCTGCAGTCGCTATGGTTAGTGCCGCTATGCCACCTGCCTTGTGATTTTATCAACTATCGTTTAGGTACCACTAGACAATGGAATGGTCCCAGGGAAACGCGAAGCGCCGCCTAGGCTAGATCTTGACAACTATGACGAAAATCATGGCAAAGATGACAGAGATCAAGCGGTGCTGTATCACATTCAGGAATAACACCGCTGAGTCAGACTGTGTGTCTCTCTCTCGCCATATTTGGCCGCCAAAGTTGACAAAATTTTTCTTCCCATTGCTCTACGAACGCTTATATATTCACAAATGTCACATCTACTGTCCGGAAAGGTCCCGAATCCTAAAATAAGCGCGACGCAGTGACCAAACATTCTTTGATAGTACGCACCATGCGTAATGAGCAAACGTATTATTTTGTTTACAGATTGTTGATGGTAATGGTAGTATGAGTTTCACCATAAATATCCATGTACCCTGCCAACTTGATAGGGAAGATGTCGTTATTTTTGGTAAAAAAATTTTAGAATTTCAGGCTAATGCCCATCAGGGTTGATGGGCATTAGAAGATGCATTTAGGTCAGTTCTAGTTGCACACCGCCTACATTCTGCACTCAGTAGGTATTCAAAGTATAACCAGTAGGTCTGCTGCGAACGCTAATTAGAGTTGTTCAATGCGGGTAGCGTTCGCTTTAATGCACAACGCTCATTTAGACTGTGTTTCATTGCTGTTTAATTATACCGCGAAAGCATCAAGCCATAGACCCGAAATATTTTTTTTATGGGGCTCGCTCAGCACTGTTAGAGGTAAAGTACAATTAGACGCGTCTACTCACTTTCGTATTTCTTAACAAGCTTTCACTCCTGCCTTATTTGGCTTACCTAATTAAATGTTACAGGTAAACACCTTCGCGGTCCTTTTTCGTAATTATATACATATATATATACGCAGGCCTACAAATACGCTAAGTAAATCTATTTATCATGAAGACGTCACGCACTTTGGATGTTTTATGATATCGGCTCCGTATATATACTACATTACACGAATAATCAATAGGCGATCCTTGATAGCTGACTGTGTTTTTTTTGCAAAGAAATTTTTTGGCCCTAGCAGTTTTCAGGATGAAAGAGCGTTAACATTACTGGCGCCGCACTGGAAGCAACCGGCAAAAAAAAAAAATAAAATAATGATTACAAAACTCCACTCCATTGTCTATTCTTTTCACGGCTGTAATGCTGCCCCAATGCATCTATGCCGAATGTCTAAGTTCTCAACGTCGAACCTTCTGGGCGTTCCTACTTGTTTCTTTCTTCATTTCCCATCATCATTATACTCTTGTGGAAGCAAAATGCCGGCGTACTTTATGACGCAGCCTTGGCTTCTGCCCCTACATTCCCCTGGACCTCTGTGTAGACCCCATAGTGATTGCGGTTATAGCGATGACGCTGATGATAGTCGTGCCGCTCCTGTTAGTATCTATCATGCTATTTCCTTAAACTGCTTCGACGTGACCATTTGCCATAATGACCAATGGCGGCGAAAAGCCTTCCGCTAGTTTGCACCGTTCCTTTACTGTCCACTTGAGTGGCCTACACAAGGCCCAGAAAGAGAAGTTTGTCGTAGAACGTTATAAATTGAAACGGAAAGACCGAGTTGGAATATGTTTTTGAAAGTCGTCAAGTTTGAGCCATACAAAAATTACTTTTTAATACCGACGGCTAACCAACTCTTCTGGCCTCTGTGATGGTCTCTACTCTCCTCAAAAAGAGGCGCCATCCTCCTACCCTTCAGATACTCGAATGGAGCTTCACTATGGGCAGCTAGCATAACAAAAGAGGAAAACAAAAGAAAAAGAGAATAGGTGAAGCACATTGTTCCCTATATTAACAAGTGAAAAGCAGAATTTTGGGCTAATTTTTCGTTTCAATACCTTTGGGTACAAAAATCTGTAAGTTGAAAACTACGTAGGAATGTAAATACATGTTAATGAAACACATTGGTTATATGCGCGTGGAAGAAACGCGTGATCTGTTGAACTCTTGTTATGTTTATTTATAAAACTCTGAGCATGTTTGTCGCTAGCGCGAAATGTTCAATAGCGTTTTCTATTTGGCGATATTGTGAAAGAGTTGAATACAAGGTCAGTCTAACGGCGAATTGTTAGCTTGACGCAGAGCAACGCTTCCTTGTGAATTAGTGTGAATTAGTATTAATTTTTGCAGATAACTGCGCTCTTTGTCACTGACGGTTTTCCCCTCTGTATGCTTCTAACCCTTCACCGTCACTTCAGCACCCTTCATAGGTCTAACCATGAGCCTCTCTATCTGGAAGCTCGATCGCCTTCCCCGGTCAGTGCGTTTACACTACTCCGATCTCACGCAACCTGTGTTGTGTCAAGGGGCTAAGTGTCGCTTCTAAGTAAGGACGCTCTGTACTTTGAAAAACTTATGTCTAGCCTATTCATTGGTGTACCGCCTGATGGCGCCGTTATACACAATTTTGTACGCTACACCTCCACAACGTACGCAGCCTGTCACAACGTGTAGTAGCGTCAGGTGCATCAGACCATATTATCGCACCCTGTCCTTCGCCAGGCCCCATCATCAGCTTCATTAGCTTATCATCACAAAATAAATAGACGCGTGTCAAAGTGCCAACAGAGCGGACGCTTTTGCCGGTGGCTTCGGCATCGGCGGCGTTTGGTAGATTTACACACAATGTCGAAACCCCTGCACGTAGCTTTCTAAAGGGTTCAGGATGCAGTAAGCAATGGGTTAAGCGTACTGTACGTCCGGCTGTGAAGCAAACTCGGCTGCAGGCTCGTTCTTTGTAGTTGCTGAGCGACAGAAGCATGCAACGGTGGCAGCAGTGAACCATGCGGGAAAGTTGGTAATGGGAGGAAATATACACGTGTATCAAAAGAATGAGGTGCAAGCTACGAATGGAACGGGACGGTAGCAAGCGAGTGAACACGGCGATTTAAAGCCACCGTGTCCTCTCCGCTAGCGGTGCTCCTACTAAAACTTCCGACAAACATAAAAAATTTATTTGACCCCTTCTACTCTTTGTTCCCATCCTCCAGCCGCCTTTTAGCCGGCTCGCTGCTCGGCTAAATCGCGTCGTCGCGAAAAACAACATTCCACTTGTATAGAGAAAAGCAGGAGACGTTGTCTCCCTATAAGTCGCTTAGCCGCTGTAGCCGAAGCGAGCTCGCGTAAGACCTGCGTGGGGATCAGCAGAGATGGGCCAAACGGCTGTATCTAGCAGCGGCCGAGTGCATAACGTAGGAACTGACAGCGCCGCGCTACGGTAGAATGGGACCCGGCGTGAAGGTTTTTGAAGGAAAGGCCGAGAGAGAAGCAGCGCGTAATGCAACGATGAGGTCATGCGGCTGTGAGGCAAGATCAACAGCTTCGAAGGCAGTGCTGCAAGGCTGTACAAGCTGTGTGCAAGGCGACAGCGTAACGCTGTAGCAGAGTGTCGGTATGTGCTACAATAATGAATCAAGCGCCCCAAATTTGCGCTCGTCTTGCAGTTTGCACTTCATCGTCTTCCTGCTCCATTGGCCTTTGTTCCTTTCGGGGTTTTCTTCAGTAGTCTTGTGTATACCATTGTTATTTTTTGTACCCGCAACGTTTTGCACATTTTTGCATATCACCACTTATACACACGTATATTTATAGGTATGTATTTCGGTAATTATAGTTATGGATATGTAGACGATATTCGCTATCGGGTGATTAACAGGATGACTTGGGCAATGTTTAACTTTAACTAGGTTGAACAATTAACGGAGCAACTGGTGATAAGTGGAGTCATTCATATTACTGCATTTTAAAGGATACTGGGGTATAGGTGCAGTCGTCCGACGCCTACCCCCTTCAAAAAAGTTTGTGTGTTCATAATGTTTCGGGTACGTACTCAGAACAGCTGTTGTGCATGACCGCTCTATTTCCGAAATTTTTTATCGGCCGCTTAGTTAGCATGCTAGAACAAGGAATGTGTGAACAGTAGCTACGCATCGTTTACAGACCTAGTTAGACACCCCCCTAATACCCTAAAAAGTTAAATGTGAACTAGATCAGTTTCTGCAACGATGAAGATTTAATTTCAGATGTAGATATTCTATAGCACTGACAACAACTGCAATGTAGGTAGTATTGGTCATTCTACCTGTTCCCCCTGACATAACATAGTTCCCTTCGTTCAATGCTGTATTAGCATTTCGGAGAGTTTTAAAGAATTGCCCAGGAAAAATGTGGGTTTTTTGGGCTTTGCAATTTATTCGCCCACTGGGGGTCATTTGGCGAGCTCGTTTTCAGCGTTAGCAGGCTGCCGAAAAAGACAATTTAGAACGAAAAGCGCTGCCCGCATAGCCCATCCTCAAAGGAGTGCATACAATAGCGTACATACACTAATATAAGTACGAAGCGAAGCAATGACAGACCCAACAGCACTGCTGGCGAAGACAGTGAATTTTCCACTATAGTCTAATCAGAACCTTGGTTAACACAAGACTGCATGATTTTAAGTAAACATCCGCCCGAACGTTAAACTCGCTATTTGCATAATAAATCTATATCCTAGAGAGGAGGTCTATTTAATTGTTTTTCTCTGTAAAGTTGGACGTCAAAGGTTTACTGTCGATTTACAACTCAGTGTTTATGTTGAAAAAAGTGTTTATGCAACCGTTAACATTCTATATGAATTGCATATGCACCAGATGTACATCTCTTGTGATCGCTTTCTGCGTTATTTTGTTAAGGTCCACCAAAACCGCATACTATAACCTATGACACGTAACACCGATAAAGGCCAATTTTTCTGATAAACGCACATTTTACACCTCCAAAGTATGACACGGCCCACACATACGTAACTTCGATTTTTACGTGCTTAATATTTAATGTGGTCAGCTTAAATCCATTGCTTGCTATTTATGTGACTATAACCAGTCGTCAAAAAACTATCCATCTGAAGAAGCACTTCCGTCATTCTTGGTTCTGTACATGCAGGCTGTCGCACATACATTTATAGAGTCGCCTGTATCAAAATATTTAGATTGTTCATTGCGTATGAACTCTACACGCTCTACTATATTAATACTTATTTGCTTTGTACATTGGAACATCCGTAAACCATGAAGTTCTATAACCTCAGTTCGTATCAGGTTCTCGTGACTCGTTCTATGTTTAGACGTACTACAGCATTTATATATATTGGGGTATATATATACAGGATATTTTGTGTAAAGAGTTTCTTATATGACCGTAACTAGATAAAAACAGGTATTTCAAGGTAGGTGTTTTGCGTGTGCTAGGAACGTCGTTTCTGAAGGTCACATCTACTCAATATTGGCACCATCTACGATGGTTACAAGTTTGGTTCTGAGCCTTAGCCCTTCAGCACTGACTTTCAAAATACTGCTCCTTTAAACCGCAAATAATTTTTCAACTGTAACCGTGCCTTAAGCCATATAGACTTGTTAAGGTGCCGCTCAAATACGCAACGTAAAAAAACGTTTCAGCAGAAGAAGCCAAACGTTCCAAGAATGTAAAGGCAAAGCACAAAAGGTATAAAAAAGTTTTACAGAGGCTAACCGTCGGAGCGTATCCGGGTGACCTTGGATTACTCAGAAGCGTCATGACAATAACGCACACCGTCGATTTTGAACAAAACATGCATTTTTTTGGTAGCTCGGTAGGGAGCTCGTGTAGTACACAAACACTGAATAATGGCTGATTTTCGCTGAAATTGCGAAAAAAGCGCTTTATTATCCGCCACAACAGTTCAAAGAAGAAAATGGCGTTCTTTCAGTAATAAGGCTAATGGCGGACAGACGCTGCTACGCCAAAAAGTTCAAGTATTTAGACAAAGTGCTTTGAATATAGATGTTTTTGTATTTTCACCTATTCAAACCTAAATAACTATTGTCCGCTGAGCCATCGTGCAATAGTAGTATATGCAGTCTTTAAAACCACAGTGATGCAGGATGTGCTATACTTTATCGAGGTAGTTAGTTTGCTAACGCTGGAACATATTGCCTGCTGCATGATTGAATTCGGTATACCTTGCAATGGCATTTATTCTGTCTGCCCCATATCTTATAACCAAAAGTGCTTTGCACAGAGTCAAACTTGAGTTAACCACTATTGAAAGAATATTAAGCTGTAAATGGAATTGAGCAACACATACATAGTGCATCAGGTAAACCATATTCAACATCCCAGACGCTGAAAGTAACAGAAGCATGCGTACAGGTGTTAACGAGTACGTGACGCTCTTCAGCCGGAAGCCTCGTGCGATCCGGCGTTCAATAAATGCTCTCATCAAGTACGGAAGGTTCTTCTGCAGTGGGCGATTACCCTTCTAAGATGATCCTGGATCACTTTGGCATATATGCATAGCGCCGAGCTCTCGTTTACAGATTAGATATTGACAGATGATATATAGGATACACAAATTTTTATAATTATTATGTCTGGACAAAAGTTCTAACTAACCGTTAGTAAAGACAAAACATGTTTCATATTAAGCGGACAAAATGTCATTGATATACTGACTTTATGTAGGATGACATGGCTCGAGTTGTTTATGTGTACATTTATGAATCCGTTGCTATGGCAACCATGACCAGTTCAAATATTAGCGTTAGCAAACGGTTACCAAACCGTCTTCACAGACCCGTCGGAGAAGCGACAGATAAGTACAGCAAAAACTAGTTCGGGCAGACTTTTTCTTTAACGAAAACAAGTCTCGCACGCGAATAGTTGATTTCGAAAATTTGTTACACACGATAGAAATAGTCGGAAGCGTTAAAAAACAAATAACATGTTAAAAAAATCACAATAAAGTAACCGTCGACATATAGTACGTTTTATCTCGAGTCAAGTAACGTACGTTGGGGCCAGATGATGGACACGCAGCTTCGAGGCATGAGTTTACCAATAGTCGATTTTGATTAACTTTATAATGCAGTCCTATCAAAGTTAATGATAATGAGAGCCGTTATGAAGTATTTCTATCGTTTTGCTACTTGGTAACGGTTTGGCAAGCCGGAATGTTATGACGAGACCTATTTGATCATTTCAAGCTTCTCTGAATTATGAGACAATGGGGCTTACTTCTTTAGAAGTCTTCGCCTTGAATACCAAATAATCCAACTAACTATACCAACATTGGAAAGGGCTATCGAGCTCACAGTTGCAAATTTTCCTCCCACGAACGAAAAGCTGAATGACCACGAGATACTCCAAAGAAATTCAGAGTGAATCTCATAACAGCCCCAACAACATCGACCATAGAATCGCGCACGCTACTATATCTTGGAGAGCGAACAACTAACTATATTTCTCCTGTTATCATCTGCTTAAGATGGATTAAAAAAACGAAATCGTCTAAACAATATTTCATGTAAAAAAGCGACCACTTCACCGCGAGTAAGACAAAGGATCATAGGTAAATTCAGTTGTTTTGTCGCGTGAAGTTACTAAACCGGCAAACAGTTGCGATAGGCTTTTTTTATATAGATACATTTTTATGAATGACACTTCATTAAAGTTGCTACTTATGGCGCTGTTGCATCCACAACCATCTTGAAAAATGAAAACGTTTCAGAAGCAATCGAAAACTGCCTTTCAGTTTAGATTTACGGCGCAGTCTTTATTCAAAATAAAAAGATATTTGGAGGTAATGGACCATATATGCTGGCTCACCTAAAACCACGAACGTTTTAGTCCCAATACCGCTGCTGACCATTACGATCCCTATTTTCTAAAACGGCGCCGACTAGTTTTGAGATGCGCGAGGGACCAATATCACAGGGACATTGGCCTTCATGCATGTAAAAACAGGACCATCTGCAAATTGTTATAACATATACCTTGCAATCGTTACCGTTTGTAAATTTTTTCTCTTTGCGTATAAACGTCTGTTTGAATGTTTTTTTTTTCTAAACCGAACTTCAATTTGACAGCTTCTCTTTAGACACCGTTATGAAAGCCATGAAGCGCGCGCTCGGCCTCATAATAAGCTGACTTCACATACGTCTCTCCGTAGACGCTCACTTGTTCCCATTGAGCTCAGTTTCATTATATCGCCATTTGTGATTCGGGCATCCCTCGTCTACGAGTTTACGTTTCTAAAGCATTTTCTTGTATCTAAATTTCGTAGTTTTCTGTTAAAGATAACTGCTGATACATTAAACTTAAGTATTCAAAGTTATATTTAGACATGCACTATGGTATGCGGAAAAAGCTGGAACAGTTCTATGATGATAAAAATTTCGTTTACATTTTGCCTCTGCACACTTATAGCCTACTGTGTAGAAAGAGGCAACTAAAATCGTGCCATTGTCTTAGTTATGAATCTATGGTTAAATAAACCACTCGGCTGTACTCTGGCTTAAATAGTATATATGTGTCAACGCCAATGTTTAGTACGGGCTTTTTCACACAGATTTAGAAAAAATGGTATGATTCGAAAATTAAAATGTCGAGGCTGCTCAGTAAGCTGTGCAGTGAAATCTTCCGACACGGAAATCTTCATCACAGCGACGTATACTCAGACTTTTATGCCCAGTAAATAAACGTCTTGCACACTAGTAGCGCAGTAGTCTTATTAGTCAGAAGCTGAAGTACCAATTGTCTTAACCGATAGTCAACTTATTGTTCGAACTGGAGGAGTGCTTATTATTGTACAACTTTCGCTACGTTCGCGTGTACTCTAGTATCGTACACGTGCGCTTTGTAACGTTCCTCGTCCGACTGTTTAAGTTTGCGTGTTTAAGTTACGCATGTTCTGAAGGGCGAATTGGTTAATTTTCTTGGCCTTTTCATAGTCAATCAGAAATATCTTGAGCGATATTTTAAAGTAACTTGTTAACTAAAGAAAGCATCTAAAATTGATCTATTTGTATCAAATCCGTAGTAATTAAATCACTAAGTACTCCGATGAACTTTCTAAATGATGCATCTGTTTTCTGTCACCTTGCCACATAAGACACGGTCAGGTGTCCTTGAACAGCACATACTGAGTTTGTCTGGGTCACTCCCTATGTATAAATAACTTGGTCTAACGACAGAATTGACTGCGATACATTTTCTTTAGCGATTATACTATATTTTTTTAAACGCGCTGGGGTAGTTACATTGACCACTTTGTTTCGCCTTTTATACGCCAGTACAGATGTTGTTTTATACGCGAACTGTTAATGGCTAGACAATGAAAATTAATAGAATAAAAACTTTAAAACAGGAGAACTACGTTAGAAGTACTAGAGGTTTTTCGTGATTCTTTCGGATCAAAAGACTTGCGGTACGTAACGAAGAAAAAAATCAGTACGGCTCATATTTATAAACGCCACTAGTTCTGAATCGTTTTCACTATAAGGGAATATCATAGATGCACCAAGCTTTTTAGATATTTTATATAAACACGCAGGCGATACCGCTTAATACTTTTATTACATAAATTAGGTTTTCTAGATAAAGTAAGATACCAACTAGCTAAAGCTCAATACCGACATTATTATTTCCGCCGGCAACATGTTGTAATGTTTAAAAAAACCTTGCCTTTTAATCCTTCCATGATATTAATCTCTTCGTACTTTCCTTACTTCGTTCGTTTTTGGTGTGATGAGCGTGTGCTTAAGATAAAACCACGAGGACTTGATGTAGCAGCGCACAACGTATTGGCGCAAGGGCATGAGTGGCTTGTATTTCTTACGAGAAATGATTGTCCCTAGGCCGCTATAACCTTGGTCCTATCTACCAGTCACTCGGAAGGGCTGCGTCGTTTGCATGCTGCACGCTTGCACGTGCTGGCAATATTGTTTCTGCATCTCTTTCTGTGAGTCGGCTTGTCATTGTGTTCTTGTTCCAGCTGGCTAGGTCGGCTGTTGTTACTTATATCTCAGTACGTTATGTATGTGCGTGCGATTTTTTTGCTTGGAGTCACTGAGCTTCCCTGACCACTTTTGTATTAAGAGGGCTCTGCTTGAGTGGATCGCCCAGTTTTTGGTTCGGCCCTAGCGACCGTAAGCGGAATACGCGTAGCTTGCATAGCCCGATCGATTTTCGTATTCTTTGCTTAATAGTAGTGGCCAACTGGCGGCGACGACCACGGCTAATACTGAATACCCTATTGGACTGTTGCCATACTAGCTACTGAAGTATTCGATGAACAAGTGCACGGGTGAGCAAGGTACTTTCTGCCGCCTTCGTAGTCTGTGCTCTTCCGCATTTATAGAGAGCCAGACTCTGGCTTATATGGCAAGGTTTCCGGAACAAGAGTTAAAACGGGAATGAACTTGGCTCGCCAATCCGTTTAGATTTGAACAAGTGGCCTAAAAAGCTGACTGGCAAGTGGCTCATCGAGCTATTCAGTAAGGGCCCTACGAGCCCACTCGGTGGACCTTCCATTGTGCTCCAAATAGACCGAACGTATAGGCACACAAGCTGAAGCCTAATTTTTAGTTGTAAGTCTCAGCATTTTAACTATCCCTCTCTGTCTACTGTTGGCATCACAGACGCTATAAGGAACCAGTTATCTATTTGGAAAGACGGGGATGCCTCAATAGCAGCAGCTATGCGGTTCCGAGAGAAGGTTTTCAGGAAAAGTATTCAAGACTGTGTCAAAAAATGTACACATACTATATTTTATGTTAGTTAACCATAATAATCTCCAGAATCAACATATTCTAATTAATCGTACTCATACTGCCGGATCCACATGTTGTTGGATGATTACCTATGCGAGTGGAAGCGTTTTATTTGCTGCATGAGAAAAATGTGACCGTGTCGTCCTCGAACGCCTCCCCGTTTCAAGTGCGAAGCATAGTTTCCTGAAAGAGCGGAGACGGCAGCTAATTTTCCACTTGGAAATTGCAGTAACGCATACTGTAGTGAAATGAGAGGAAATCATCTAGGAAATACTTCTTTTCATCCACTGAATATGCATCTGTTCAACGGTCCTTTCGCTGTCACCTGTAGTTTGTTAATGGTCTTCGTGCAGCCGCCCTCTAGGTTGCGAAGATTTGTCTCGACAAAAAAAACTGCGTTAACCGTCTGACGGAAGCTGAAATATTCACTGAACAAATGCAATGGCCGACAACAACAAATCATTCAAGTTGGGGCCAACCCAGTTAGTATAATGGCGTTTATGTCTAAAGTAAGCACATTGTCCATTGAAATAAAATCCACATTAATACACTGTCGTACGTTCATAAATGTGTCGGGATAACTAAGTGCGTTAACGTACGACCCACTACCTAATCTAAGCCCGTGATCGCGGTTACCATACGATTGTGTTCTCACATCGAGTCAATACGTAAAGGTATCATCCACTGCATCATTGTTCAATTACTTTCCCTCATTGAAGCGTAGATGTGTTAACGGATGGAAGAGCGACATTGGACAAGGTGACCTGTCAGTATGTTGTCTTTGCAGTCTATCACTTAATGGCGTTTATATGGACGGCGGCAAGGTTTAATGGCGTTGGTCGGCTGCTGTGATTGCCCCTCGTGTCGATAGGCTCGTGGCGATCCCCATCGGTCAAGGTTCTGCTTGTGGAGGGGTACATCGCCCTAACACCGATACATGGTTGCTACAGAATGATGCTAGTCACAAAGCAAAGGCAAAAGATCGTGTGGAATATTGACTATGTGCGGGTATTACTTTGACGTTTTTACAACTTACGAACCGCGCTGGCGGACAAAACAAATTACATTTGCTACTTTCGTTAATATCTAGGTCCTGATAGAGACACACTATATGATTAACGCATCTGCACACAGCCCTAAATGGCTCATCACCCCTTGGATTAGAGGTGGCACAATGGTTCAACTACCGTATATTTTCTCACCATATAGTTTCCAGCATTCACTGGTCTTCACGAATGTACGACGAGCTCTTATTTGCATGAATACGACATGCGTATGATCAGGTGATCATAACGATCATGGGGAAAAATTCGGGACCATACTATGTACCCGACAGCACGTTGCTCAGTAACTTTTTCAGGGTACAAAATATGACAATAATGTATCAGGCATCTTTTCTTGTTGCACCCAGCAACGTTACGAAGACCATAATTAAGTTCACATTGACAAAATAATTTGGAAAAACGCAATTGGTGCAGGAAGTAGGAAAGGTCGATTTCGTGTCGGGCATATCTCACTTTTCAATTATATTTTAAGTAAGTCCCCATCAAATATTTACTCTCTCTTTAAACAGACCCTTTAGAAGAGCGCGAAAAATTTGAACGGAACTGAAATAGTTTAGGAAGTGATGTTGCTGGTTCCAATCACCATCTGCAGTGCGGTTAATAAACGCACGGTACCTAATAATAACCTAAAGGCATTAACTGATACGTCAGATTCTAGATTCAGTTCAACACCAACATTGAGCTTCAGTAGACTCAAATCCGTCATTAACGCCGAAACGTTTCTCATGACTCGCGCACGCAGAGCTGTGCTTACACAAAAATTCTTTGCAAATGGTATGGGGCATGGAAGAGATAGATTTTAATGATGCTTTAAAATGCACGACGCCAAAAGTAAATGTCGTGCCAAGTGTTGTTTCGAAATGTTTGATGATCATCATTCCGTTTAATAAGAAAGTAATTATAAATGACTAGTAGATTGAGTGAGAGCTTCACTACCTTCACTGTGTCTATCGGTTGTCAGTGTAGAAACTCTGCAGTTATTATTACAATAAACAAATTGAGGTTCTTACGTTTTCCCGATGAGAATACGAAAGTTGTTTTCTCAGCATTCTTTTCCATTTGCAACCCAAGTTTACTCTTCCACAGCTATTCGTTTATAGCCCGAAGCGGCTGCGGAGGACGATTGCGTTCATGAAGCTTCTATTGGCGTGAAATGAACGAAAATCCCCAAGGCTCTTGAGAATCTTTGGAAAAGCCCCAAGAGAGCGGCCGTTGCAATTAAAGTGGTGGAGCGCCTTCGGTCTCATTCAAGCGTTCACCGACTAGCCAGCTAGTGAGCCACTTCCTATACCCATAGCTCCAACGTCAAATGTTGGCACCCCACTCCCTCCCCTTCTTCTAACTTTCCCAACCCTTAACCTCCTGCCCGCATCACTACTGCTACTCGAAGGCTACCGGTGTAGTGCGCTCGGCTGGTCAGATTGCCTTTCTTCCACCGACGCAAAGCCCTTCGACGAACTCCCACAACGAGCGATAACCCTCGTTCTGCCCCGCCAGTGCCCTCTATTCGAAGAAACTTTTTTTTCGAGAGTTTTAGAAAGTTGGAGAGAAGAACTGTCGAAAAGATACGGCACACGCACACAGTGGACTTTAAAGCGCTCTTGCTCCCCATTCAACGAATATGGATAATGTGGCTCTGGACACAAAGGTCAACGCCGAACAGATTGCAGAATTCTAACGTCAACGTCTGAATCCTGCACCTCCTAACTATCTTGTTTGCTTTGCTGCAGCAGCTTCATTACTAACTGCTCCCGGTTTTAGGCAGGCGAGATAGAACGATGGCGTCAGCAACAGGACAATTGGATAGAAAAACTTGAAGTATCCTTTACCATGGCTTTGGCCAGTACTGTCGGTTTCTGTTAATGGGATAGACAGAGACGTCGACCTGACTGATGGCTTTCGTATACCTTTTCCTGCAAACAGAGGGACAGAAGAAGACAATAAAGAGAAGCGTTGGTTACCGTGAGTTTGCGCCCATTAGGTTGACAGCCACTTTCAAGATAGTGTAGGCGTCGGGGAAGACTCTACATCACAAAAAGCAATCACCATGTCGACCAAAGAGCGATGGTTAATGATGTTGTACAACTCTGTTTGTTTGTAATAATACCAAACTAAAACTAGATCGGAAAATATATCTCACAACAGGTACACGTAGAACTGACATGGTGATTAAACAAGTGTTTTCATTGTATAACATTGTTTCACAAAATGTATTAAATAATAAACTACGCAGCCAATAATTAGCTTCTGCAGACTAAACGTTTGAATGAGTCCGATCAATAGTCAACGCTCGGATTGGTATTATCAGGTACTTATTAAGCGAATGTTTTTTGGGGAGCTTAATCTGCAATATAAGTGCAGCTAAGGCGCCATGATGGTAAAGAACATTTTAGCAATATTAACATTTATGTTCATTTACACATTAGTTAAGTTTTTTTTAAACGTTGAACTATTCATATGTAAGCAGTGTTATGTACAAGTGAGTACCGGCTGCTAGTAGTAGTACCATTTACACGAGGACCAGGTATTGCTGCTTACCAGAGCAATGTTATTTCGACACGCAAGTCACTCCTATGGAACAGCCGTAAAATGGGCGAGTGTTTACCAGTGTTCGGTGCCAACTCTTGTCAATGACACGAACATCCTGTCAGCTGTATCACAAACTGAGCATCTTTTTGTGTGCAAGAACGTGTCACAACGTTCTTCCAACGCTTAACCTCAATCTAGCCAATTTTTATCTTTAGATATCCTGTTGGCTTCCCTAGGCGTGCTGTTCCCTAGTCTGGTTTCCCCACGTCTTGCATCACTCATCGATTCGTTAAGTTTCCACTTTGCAGAGAGGAGGGCATGCAGATGCTTAGTGGCGGCGGTGCTAGTAGAAATCGGAGCACAAGAGTATGCAGATTTGCCATGTCTAAATGGGCCTAGCTCTTTATATCCGCATATGTGACCGTGTTTTTGATACATGTCCTATCCGCAACGAGATGCCCCGCTTTAGGGGCCTCTGCTTTGGAGCCTTCATCGTTTCTGTCGCGTCACGACGTCTCCAGTGGAACGATCATATATTTCCAAGAAAAAATTTGCGCCAGCCTGATTTCCTCTTTTAACCCATGTTTTCGATTTCCTTCATTCTATACCCTTCGTCATACTTACGCCATATCTGTGTGTGTACCCATGTGAATGGTGACTTTTCTCACTCTACAACATATCTCACACTCGAAAAATGGAGCACGACGTTACTTGACCAGTTCGCCAACAGTGCATTTGGGTGGACTGTAGATTCAATAATTGCTATACAGGCCATGCTACTTATCAGGCTACCGAATATGCATCTTCTTATAAAGTACAAATTGGACTATACATGAATGGTGCGTTGTTACTTCTGCCGTCCTTTATGCACTTGTACACAGACAGCAGCGACAATCGAATTGATGACAAAAAAACTATTGTGGACAAAACGGAGAAACAAACAGGGCAGTCTAAACCTTGTTTGGTGAATGTAGGCGAGTCGCTTAAGTATAGCGCATCAGTCTCTGTATTTGTCCGTAAATGTGGATGTCTTGTGGAAGAACTCATCAAAAGCGTCAGCAATAACAAACACGGACCGAATGTAGACAATCATTCGCGCGTCTGTCGTCTTTCCCGACCGTTTTTCATTGTTGCCTTCGTTTTCTTTCTATTTCGATGTTGATGACCCGTTAGGCTAGAAGACCCCCTGGATGAGTTTGGCAGGCTGTCGAGAAGAGTCGACTCTGGTCGTTCAGCGGGAGAGCCGGAAGATAGACAGGGAACGGTCTTTGGTACGCGCAGTAGTCGCTTCTGCACTGAGCCAAATGGATTCGACCATAGGATCAAGGGCCGTCGAGATCTGAAGGAGTGTAAAAACTAAACGTCGCACTAGAGCTTCATGAAATTGGCACGAGACGGTCATGGCCCCACTGCTGGAAGAAAACTAGCGGGTAGCTCGAGTGGCAAGCGGAAAAAGTGACGGACGCTGTCTGCCGGTGAGTCAGATCTCCTCGATTGCGTCTGTGACGGAACGACCAGCCGTTAGGTTGTCAAGTCTACTGGCCATCCGTCGACAGGAACTACCCGACACGTTCTTCGAATAAGTAAAGCGAAAGTAAAAGTCATGGAAAGCAACGGTGGGAATACTGCTGTTGGCGTCGATGAGAAGCAAAGCAGGGACTAAGATAGGAACAATGGCTGGAAAAAGGTCTCGTCATCGAGGTCCAACTTCTACCCTCGGTCGTTGCTGCTACCCCCGTTGCCTCGGCTTTCTGTGCCGTCTGGTATACTGCTATTTCTATACACGAGGCGCTGGCTGGTTTGCCTTCCGCTGATGCTCTTCACCCTGAAGTGAATTTTTCTTCGCACATATTTTTATTACAACAGTAGCATCAGCAGATGGCCGTGAAGGTGCGCCGATCAAATAAGAAGGGAGTATACAATGAACGTGTGAGCATAGTTAGGCCAGCCGCCATAGAGTGATTTCAGCTAAAATGACGGCGTGCAAAATCCTCGCGCATATATTGAACTACATAATGATTTGACGTTCAACGGGACAACTTATTTTGTGCTCGTGCAAAATGTAAGATGACTGGCGTAATAGTAGCTGCCGCATTTATTTAGTACATCATCGCTCAGCTCAGTGGTATTTTGTCGATCAAATTATCCTACTATATGAAATCATATGTAGGAGCAGCTAATTAATTCTACTCCTAAGTAGCTCCTTTAACCCTCATATATAGGCATGTACCAAAAAAAACGTCTGAAAGTTCTTATTGAACAACAGCGGCGTCAGTGTCTTCACAACTTTTTCCTCGAAGTTCGTAAACAGTTGGCCTTTTCGTTGCGTTATAAATGAGCATTTTAGTTACTTGAATCCTATGTACACAGCCCAGCGTTAGCGTTTCGGCCGTAACTTCCATACGAAATATTTACTTTATTTACCGATTAAGAGATGTTAGAACACTAGAAATAGAAAGGCTAATAGGATTTCATATCGACTGACAATTCTGACCTGTTTTTTTGAATACTTATATGGACTTTGGCATTTTGACGAGAGATGTTACCGTATTCAAAAAGTACCGTAACCATATGCAGTGCCACCAAAATATAACATCATGTTTGAACGGCGTAGCTTGTATATATACTTACCTAGAGAAATTTCGAGCTATCCACCCTTGGTCGAATAAAGCAATATAATATTAGTTATCGTCAAATAACTTGTTCAAGGGTTTGTAATTTTAAAAATATCACACTTACTATACATACATACCATAGAATGGATTGATCTGAAAGCAGTAATTGGTCCTCAATGGATTATAAACAAGATTCAAGTTATCACAGTTCTAACCATATCAATATAACAACACAAAGCTGTTGAATTTTACACAGCCATCCTTTCCTGATAGCCAAAATGGCGACGAGCCTTGCACCGAAGATAGTCTTTACAGTCACCGTACGTTCTGGTGGAATGACATATAGATAGCTGCTGTTGGCATCAACAAACAGGTATTTTACTTATCTTTAACCAATTGAACCATTAAGCTGCCTAGGAGAAACCTTGGAACTGAGTTAATGGTAGAAGTAGTTTAGGATTTACGTCACCCGGGGGGCGGTTATTGCTAGGCAAAACAATGCGTCTTGTTGACTTTTGGTCATCCGCAATGATCGGCTAGTTAGACTGCGTGCGTGTTTCTGTGTGTGGACCGCAGGTCCTACCAACTTGAGGTGGCGCTCACGTCGGTGCGACTAGGAACGAGAGCCGAGCGCTAGGCCAAAAGTAACGCACTCAAGTTTTGGGCTCTACCAGACTGAGACGCCTGTAGACATCGTGAGTCACGGATGGTAGAATGATAAAAAAAAAAAGCAGTTGACGAGCCCAACATGCATTTTCAGGATCCATGGTAAAATACGAATAAGTCCCGTTTCAAGCCTGATCTTCGTCCTATGAAAGATCTGCCCAATTTTAGTCGGTGAGGCCTAGCTTAGTGTTTGTGGTGGACGGAACCTTTAATAGAACCATGTTCATTATAGTAACGTGGATATACTGATCTCGAACGACAAAGTTTTCCCAATGAGTACTTTCAAACTACTAAACAGGTGAGTTCTAAACCGAACGTACTTTTTTCGGGTTACTATGCGCAATAGATAAAAATATTGTGATCGATATAAACCGGCAGTAATCAAATGCCAAGTTTTCAATTTTCAACTAGTTTTGTCACTAACATCGGTTTTTTTAATAACTTAAGTTGTTAAAATCTTCCAGGCATAGTAAGCGCATGCGATAAGAATATCACATTATTAACGGTACACCAGCTTACTTTAATCCTGGAAAGCTTACACATATTCCGCTGTGTTTTTTTATGCTAAGCGGACACGCATCACTCAATAGAAGTGGCGTAGATTTTGTCGTCCGCCAGACAACTGCTTCTACCACCTCAACAGCAAATATGAATTTTACTGCAGCACATGCAATCGCATAGTACTACATATATCGATAGAAATGAAGATAACTATTTATGTCACCTTTATGTTTGAAACGTTCGTTTTTAGTGATATGTCCAGGTAACGCCTTGCATTCGGTGCACTACATGGTTGCTGCCAGGTGGCACAGTGTTTGTTGTTCCATAGAGATATACACAATAAGCTAGCAACACGTAGCGTGCGGGCCCTGACTAGCCTTCATCGTCTCCGTGTGCCAATACTTAGGTCAGACAGATACTTAAGACGCTTGCCCCCCTTGTTTGACTCTGTTATTTGATGCTGCAACAACGGTGTATATATGCGCTTTTAACCGATAAACGTCCATCCGAATCTTTCATCGTAATCATATTTTATTGCCATTCAATAGTCGGCAAGATTCAGTTTTCCCTATAATTGAACGATGTCTAGTTGTGACGTAGAGCTGCTTTATGTAAACTTGTGCTTGGCCCTGACGCTATATGTTACAGCCTATGAGGCTGTTATGGAAAATACTCTCGAACCTCTTTTACCGTTTTCCAGGCGACAGAAGCTTACTTATTACCCGTAAGAGCAACCATTATACTTTTTGACTCTATCGTTTCCACAGGATTCATGATCCTCAAAGTATCCGGAAGTAAGGAGATGATGACCTTGTGGCTAAGCGTATAGCCGGTTGCTGAAAAGGGCAGCAACGAGGTCAGAATAATATTATGGAACTTTTCGTTTATTAAGGAATAAATATAGGAAGGCCTAATCAGACAGTTGTCCATGAGAAAAATCGTGCTAGAAATGAGCACCGCTGGACCTGTAAACTATATAGTACGCTCCTAGCAGACTAGGTATCTCGCTACGTCTTACGCTTTCGCGCTTTCTTACAGTGGCACTATATCCGCGGCCTAACAACCGACCATTATGTGCGCTCCAAAATCTGGCCTATCGGCAGTAAAGTCTGATAGCAGTGGCAACGTTATTGTGAATTATTTAAGTTTTCAAGTAAGTGGCAACTCCTTACCGCGCTTATGCCAGCTGCTGCACGTAGAGAAAAAAAACTGACGGCAGGGTGCTTTAATTTAAGAACGTCAGCCGTTCCACCTGTGTTAGGAACCACGAACAGCGGCAAATTTAACATTTCTCGTAAAGCAGATTGAAGTATAGGAATTTTATAAAAGGTGTATGCGCGGTATAAGGACTGTATGAGCGAGGGCCTCTTGCGGTTCGAACCTTGTTAAGCCAACCAAGAGGGAACTCTAGGTGGAGAAACAAGCTCTTCGAGAAGCAAGAAACGAATAATTGGGAAATATTTGGGGCTTTAGGAGTTGCTCTACTTGTTAATTATACCGTACAACTTTACCCTAATCATGTATAAATAGGTGCTCGTTAAATGTGACTACCGTCACGCTGATTATCATTTTCCAACTAATTTTTCTTTCTCTATGTTGAAAAAACTTCCGTTGGATGATACTGAGCTAACTTTGTTTAAAAATTACTGTTCTTGAAAATATCTGATTCTTTTTTGGTGTTGTATTATAAACATTTGTCATATTTTATAGTTTTTAGCATATCATCATTGCCTCATGCAGACATATGCGCTTTCTGACTTAAAGCTCAAACAAGTAATTAAAAAAATGGGGGTAACTCACATCGTACATGCATATTAACTCATCGAAAATCATTTACAATATAATTAATCGATTCAAAATACACTACGAGAAATTAGCAAAGTCATTCTACAGTTACGATATTAAAGTAAACCACCCTCCTGAATGATCTATCACACAATTCCACTATAATGACCAAGATTATAATATATATCGGCATAGATACATTATGCATAAGAGTATAATACACCCCACTGCAGGCTAACCCCGTAGTGTTTCAAGCCGCAAGTTAAACCGAAAACCCTCAAAGCTTATTAGAGAAACGTCTCCCAAGTATTAGCGAATAGCTAGACACTCACTATGACGCTAAGGGTCATGGTGCTAGTGTTCGAGCGTTTGTACTTCGAAGGATGAGTTGGCCTTTAGGGACCACAGCGGTATCCCTAGTCTCCCTAGAATTAGCAGAGCTCCAGATTCCCCCATTGGATTCAACTAGAGCCATTGAACTGACGATAGTCCCTTTCCGGCAGAAATTCCCCCTTTTTGATCCGTCAGGAAAACAATCTGGCTCGACTTTTGTCTTCGTTTAGTCAATTCCCTAATAGATACGGAGTAGGCATCATAGGGAACAGACACTATTTCCTCTTCTCTGTGTAGGATACGTTTCTACTGAAAAGCATGCGCACCAAACATTTCCTCAATAACATTCCACAGCTGCTACAATCAAAAGTTGTTTAGGACAACCTAACTGTGTGATTAGACTAACTGCAAACTTTGCCGTGGGGCATTCGCGACCAAAACTTGACATTGTTCTGATCTTCTTTTCCACCGAATCGGTGTAGGCAGGCAGATTGGGCATGCATGTACTATGATGCAACGTGCAATACGCACGTCGGACCGTTAATAGTGAACAAGCCGTGCCGAAAAGAGCTAGTGGTGTTTTTTGACTAAACCAATAGTTACATATGCAGATATGTTATAAGTATCAGTGGCCGAACAATCGCAGTTGATTAAGTGTGCGCTTTAAGAAAATTAGGTGGCTTGGCATTTACCATCAAAACAGGTTAAATATAACTTCGGTATCTTATAAGACAAATCAACACTGGACGATGATCTTAACGAGTCACACCTTCCGTCTAAATTTACAGAGCCTGATAGCTTTAAAAACAATAGTAAGCTTTCCGATCAGAAGATAAAGTTCATTATGATTTATTTTCGGTTCATGGGAAGACCTGATTGGCAATTGTTACATCATAAGCTACAAGTTGATGCAGTACTAACAGCTATAAGTATTCGGTGTTAGCAAAAAATTGTTGCTCCAACGTAACTTCCATCATACCTAAGTAAACCATATGATCAGCGTAAACCTTAAATATCTACAGATGTTTACACGGTATAGACGTTATAGATATCGTACAATTTTATTCTCTATTCCCCTACTATAATTACCTTTATGTTACTATAATTACCATTATGTTGATTAGAATATATCAAAGCATGATTCTTATTTATAATACCGCCTATCTGAACATGCAGTTTAGATCGTTATCGCTGCCAAGGCACTTCATCCGCACAGTTGCCCATATAGGATGACTTTTTTTTAACTGGAAATACTGTATCACACCTGAGCGACCAGGCGAAAAGGCTATTAGATAGGCAAATCCAAAAGAGTTCTTTGTTAAAAGCGTCAGTGAACCTCGCATATCCGGAGCGTCCGCTCCGTATATATATATAACTATAATTTAAGAAAAATAAGATATAACCAAAATAGTCAAACCTAGACAATAAAGTTCAGACTTCATAACTCCCGGTTCGAGTAAATAATTGTGTTAAAGGTACCCTTTAGCATACGGATGGATAGTTTGAGGTCATAATTAGCACTGGCAGTCGCCAAGCATTGCATTTGAATAGAGGGACTTGCCATTCAAGCAGTTACGGCATCAACGATATGCATAACACCCTGGCCACTGAAGTTACTAACACAATACGTAAGATATCGTTTTATTTTTTGAGCTTGTCCGTCGCACATCGCGGGCGGCTGTTAAAACATGAGATTAAAAAAGCTTCCTAGCTTGTACAAATAAATCAATCTAACATAGTCTTATTAGAGGGTAAACATATTTAAATATATTTTTAATTCACTAATAGTTCTAAAGGTGAACTAATAGTCAAGACTTCGTAAGTATACTATTTGGCCAAGAGAAGGGCCAGTTGACAACAGGCTTGCGTTTCTCCTTCGGATATATATAGAATATTCCGAGGGTCAAACACGTATATAATTTGTGTATAAATGTGCATTTATATATAACTGGATAGCTTCGGCATATATGACACAGCAAAACTTTTGAACTAGTTAATTGTTATGCCCAGTTTGGATATTGGCCGATTTCGAAAGCCGTGTTATTATTTATTGTCAGGCTTACAAACGATCAATATTTGGTGTTCTAAAAAGCCGGAATATGTATACATACATGCAGATTGTGGCATTCTGATAAAACAGATCTGGCTAAACCGTTTATCGTAGCACGCGAGCATTCATCCACTGCCGTCGGCGTTAGAAGGAAGCTTATTTTTTTCTAGAATGAAACAACAAACCCATCATGGCAAAAAACAGAATTTGGTCGAAAATCCAGTATTGAAATTCAATAAGAAAATCAAGTAATAGCTGTCGAGGACTAAACTATTCTTTGTTTATGCCAAACACGCATAACGCACCGCATCTTTAAACATCGCCATCTTTATTGATGCTTTGTTGTTGCAGTAAAAATACAATCTTCTTATAATAATAAATACTATTATTATTGTTATTATTATATAACTTAATCTAAAACAAAACGTGTTCTATACCGGTACGATACGGTACAAAGAACGAAAGCCAAAATATCAGGGTGTGTTCGTCACAATGAATGAGCAAAATTTTCGAATGTTAACTCGATTATCCGCCTTTCATAGTCCCTAGTTGTTGCTGACTGTTCAGGACAACACAAATCGAGGACATTTCGAAAAGGAGAACGTCCGAGGACAAAGTGATCAGCTTTGAAAGAACAAGTTCATATGAAGCTCGGTCTCATTTCACTTGCCCGAATAATGTGATTATAATCTTTAGTTTTTGGTTCCTGTATAAGGTACATTGGAGTTCGGTTAGAACACCCGCTTTTGTACGAAATTTGGATCCTGATCTTCTTCGAGAGGGCGTGCTATATATACACCACTTGTTTATGAATCATGTGCTCGCTGACAGCCATAGTAAATATAGACTGTCTTGTTCGATTTGTATTTTTTCTGTCTGTAACGCTATGCGAAATATCGATTTTTATGTAATTGGTAAACAAGAATAGTTTAGTATTATCATTGTTGAAAGCCATATTGATTGCCTCAAGGTAATGGTGACCGTTACATAAAAGCAAGCCGTTTACATTTTTTGCATACAAATGGCGATTATTAGGAGGAACGAACGAAACGATTCGAGAATACACCATGGTAAAAATTTTGTTTCGAACGATAACTTATCGATAACCTTGACACTAAATAATGAGGTATATGAACGGGCTCCAATTTTGGAAGCATGTGACAGGTCAGTTCGGTAGGTTGATAATACGATAAATATCGGTTTTATCAGCTATGATTAACAAGCCTTTGATTTTCGACGATGTAAAATTTCGATTGGCTATACTGGACGCGCATCATGCCCAGATGAAGAGATACATATGTCCATAACACTTCCGAGGTAAACGCAGAACACATATCTATATTTGCGTGAAACGACGAAAAATATTATACATAAACCGCGATATGTTTAGCAGTACTTATCAATACTCAGAGACGTTTAATTCAGTATCTGGCCAACTGTGACTGTGGCTTATGGACAGTTTAGCACGCCCGTTGACGACCGTCTTTTCACTGGGCCAAGTGAAGGAGACATTCTTCAAACGGTAATTTTCTGATGCCTATAATTCATTAGACCGAAACCCGTACGTGTCGCCCTGGGCCGTTTGATAGAAATTTATTGAGCGGCTGGTGAGTCTACATAAGAAACCATCCTGTCAATGTATCAGATGTATCCACACGCTGGTTGAATATCTAATAACCGCCCAGTTAGAAAACAAAAAGTTGCGCTATATCTAAACAACGCGCGTATGATTTTGACGCAATTTTTATTTACTCAGCGGCATTTAATAACATCTAAGCAACGACAATATACGTTGTTCGTTCGTCCTACAATTTGATTAGATCAAAAAGGAAGCCTGCAATTACTTGGCCTTCTTTTTGCCACTCGTCACTTACAACAAGTGCACGCAAAAGGAGCATGGCCGTATCAATGATATTAAATTGCACGAGGAAAAATCATTGGCACTTTGGAGAGATCTATTTACATTGACAACGCGCTGTCAGGAGACGCCGGCAAGCTCATGTCCAGATTGAATTAGGATACGTGAGGCATTCACTACTCTGGTGGAGAATTTTGCGCTGAAGGGCACAAATAGGTGTAAATGCTACGCGCGTACTTCAAAGCCATTTATAGATAGACGAATGTCAATTTAAATTGTAGAATTGTTGGTGAAAAATAATTGGATTCGAAGTAATGATCAGAATTATCTTGGCTTGGTTTCAGATATTTCCGGCCTTTGATATCCTACTTAATTTGTAAACGTCGAATCACTTGTTGTAATACTTGATCACTAGCTTAACGAGATGACGCCATATATTTCCATCTTTTGCACGTAGAGTGGTGATTGCAGTTTTGTGGGCGAATACGGACGACAGCATCTAACCCTGGTATCACTACGATGATCTGCAACGGACTACAGACATAGACCCGTAACCCTTATGTGGCCCGGTTGACCCCCTCCCGATCCCTCAGTTTTTGCTCCAAAACAATTAAAAATCGTAATATTAGGGCGGACGACAAAGCTTAATGACTACTACGTTCAATAAATAACATTATACCACTTGTGCTGCTAGACCATGCACATATTGAACAATGCTGCAAGACCTAGCGTACACTCGCGGGTGGCGTCCCGTTCATTTAATATAATTAGTCGAAATTCTGTTGTGTTTTGTTCCTTCTAATGGCCTCAGCTATTGTTAGTGTTAGCTCTAGTGTTAGTTCGAGGAGTGTTCATCCGTTTGTAATTTTTATGCTTACAACGTGCGCACCTACGTCTCTGCGCATCCGCGACATTACCACCCCCGCCAGCACTTGTTCCTTTATCAACCGGTGCTCCAATGGCCTCTGGCCCATTCCTTTTTGAAGGACATCGGTTGCCAGTTCATCCTGCGACCTTAACATGCAGCACGGTTATGCTAGCTCAGCGGCCGCTATAATACATGAACTCTCTATGAACAGCAGTGGTCCTTACAATGAATTTCTTCTTCTGCATGACTGCCCCCTTCACACGACTAACTGCTCCCCAGAGCCCACTATATGACTCGTGGTGGCAGACGCTGTTTTGGAGAGTTGTGCCAAACCAAAGTGGACTGTCGTTCCTGGTTTCGTTGACGCTGCGGCTGCGGCTGCGGCTGCGGCTACTGCCGTTGCCGACGCCACTGCCCCTGTTCCTAGTAGAATGTGAGCCAACAGCTCCAAAAAAAGAGGGACGATCAGAGCCTGATTTTTTTCCTTCACACTTACAACATACTGGAAAGTCAGTGTTACTATACTGTCGCTATTACCGCTGCTGTTGATCGTATTGAGTTGCTTTGTTTTTATTTAACCAGCTTGTCGTCCGTCTGTTTACCCTTCTCATAAGATTTCACGATAAAGGCAAACATTATGGTGGTCTTATAGAGGCAGGCGCAGAAGACTAAACGGACAAGGCTGAGAATAAGAAAGAGAGAAAACGATACGAGACAAGAATAAGAGGCAGCTGTCGTTTCTAATATACGTGTGCTACCGTTACCTTTGCCGCTATCTGTATGTTCGAGCCGCTAACGTTCCGATTTCATCGCCTTGATCCATACATATAGAGTATTATTCCGAATCATCATCGAAACCGCTTATGTTTCAGAAACTGACAACGAAGGAGTGGGGAGAGCTCTATGGCATTGTTTTAGTTTGGAACCAGAAACGGCATACTATACGGGTTTTGCTCGAGTCTCGGTGCGCGTGACTAACTTGCCCATGGTGCATGGTGATATCGTCCACGGTCTGGCCCCGTCCTTCTTATGACACGCAAGAGAATCATGCAAGCAGCTCACCAAACAGAAGCGAAGCATAAGCTGCGAGCAGTTCTGCCGTCATGTTATGCTAACGAGAAAATGATCCTTTCAGCTAAGACGTATATTTCATTTCCTTGGTCTTGCACACACTCGCTATACCATGTCAAACTGCTCTGGGTAAGCATACGTAGACGCGCCAAAATCTCATGTGCTGCCGAGCGATATTGAATAGACAAAATAAGACATTTTTGTTTACTCTTCATCTTCTCGAGATGCTGGCTTTATGCAGACACCTTTTTCCCTTTATCAACATAAGCGATGCTCGATGCCTTTGCAAACTTCAACGGTCGCGCTAGAAGAAAGGTAGCAAGTACACCGATGTTTCGCCTAATTATTACGTATCCTTGATGCAATGATAGCAGATTCGAGCGAATTAAACCAGTCGCAATATAATTCCTATTCTAGTTGCGACCGGCAATGATTTTTGGTATACCCACACATTACCTCTTCTGAACAAGCTAAGGCACACTGTACAGTTTTTATTTATTCAGTTATATTCTTATTTGTAAATATGCATCAAGTAACAAAATTATATCATAACTTAGTCGGAAAAAGTTCATGAAGTATATATATCCAACGTTTCAACCCACCTCACATACGCAGAAGAGGCGCCCTCAAAAGTGGTTGGCTATTGCTTCGAAAAGAGAACAACGCTAAATGTATGCATACGGGAACACGCATGTTCAAGGTTGGTTTCAACCTATCGTTGCAATTCGTCGTGCTGCATAGCAAGGTATAGTCGCGTCACGTGACTCAATCAGCGCCGCGCCAATAAGGAGGCTCGTGAGGGCAGGGATCATTCAAGCGTAGAGATTGTAGCTTTCTACGAGATTTGAGTGTGCGCTAGGTACAATAGGTCCTACATTTACTCGTCCAGCGAGTGAAATAGATTCATCAAATCGCAACGACTGAGTAGTTCCATTATTTCATAACACTTCGATCAACGACACACCTATTGTCTGGTTCGGTTGACACAAGATAAATTCATCAGGCGATCTCCGTTTACCAAGTGATCACGCTTGTTCCTCAACTGATTCTGTTCAGGGCACTTCGTGAACCACAAGTCACTGACCGCTTGTATTTACGATGCTCGAATTCGCTATTTGTAACAGTACTATACCTATATCGATGATGGTGGTGCAACGGTCACGATCATACGAGCGATAACCTCTAAGTGCGATATTCTTAACCAGTACCTGCATTTCCCATGTGCGTTCTGTCCGAGCGGTATCTTCTCGCGTGGAACATCAAGTTTATAAACTGTTTGTGTCATTATTAACATTACAAATACGCCGTACAAAGCCGCATGTCCCATATTTCTTTAGCTCTACCTCTAATCCCCTTATACGAATTTGACAAACCATCCCCATACGCTGCCTCGGTTCCGCAACGAAAGCCGTATAACGCGTATACAGTATATAATCTGATGAATCGTCAACACGGGCTCCAGCTCAGGCAGCTTAACCTCATCTTACCGCTGAGTCCCTTCAGCATCCCATGAAGCTTGTCCCGCTGGCCTACTACCCAGTCGCAGCCATTTCTGCTGTACGTTGTTGCGGTTCTTGTAGGGCGATCCCAGTCGAATGTGGACACGCATCCATGTACGCTGCGCTGTCGATAAATCTTTACGATAACTTGTCAAGATAAGAGGCGCCTCCTGCACGCGGGTGTTGTACTACAGCCATAACCGCTCGTAACAGAACGACGACAGTTGAGTTAGTCCTGGATCTACTTCTTTGTCGCTTATTCAACTCCTCGCGTCCAGTTACCCCAAGAACACCGTCCGCATCGGCGGACGCATTCGCCGTGAAAACGGGGCGTGGTTTTATCGTTATGAATTCAGTCACCCGTCGTAGATTTGCCTTGCTGTTATTCAGTGGAGACGAAAACGGCATACATTATTGGGATGAAAACTATTCGTATCAATATGAGTACCGTCACATTAAAATATAGCCTCTCTTGGAAAAACTCCTTCCAGGAATTTAGACTGTTTACAAGTTACGGTTTGAGCCAATTCGAGGATAATACAATATGTTTTGGGTCAGCTTAGACGTTAAAATATATAGATGTTTGAAATGTTTGCACAAACGCGTATCGAAATTTACCCACACAGAGTACCTACCGTGTTTTACGGTAGCGCGTGTTGTTCGATGTGTGGAATGTATGTGCGCCAACAACGCAGACTCTGTAGGTCGATCAGAACATCGAAAGTTTCGGCCGTGTCTATTTTAGGGTGGACATAGGCCGCTTCGCTAAATATCCCCACCGTGATCATTGGCCAACTGTTACTCACCGATTTTGATGCCACTTCGCTTATTCTTATAGTGGATACCTTACTTTCGTACAACAGACAAACATTTGCCTGCACCGTATCCAATTTTATGGCGTTACTTACGGAACGAGAGCGATCGAGTATTGACTAACCACGGTTATTGAATCGTTTCGACCGTTGGCAATGATCGTATTGGATTTTGTTAGGCGATTTGGCGGCATCCGTTTCCGTATCTCGCCATAAACTGTCTTTCAAATTCTTAGCGAATCTTTACGATGGGCGTTTTATTTTCCATTTAAAGTCAACTTAAACTTCCAATAAACATGTTTCACTAGTAGCGCAATTCGATAAATTACTTAAAAAGTATACGGGACGATTAAAAACAACACGTTGCTTTGCAGTATTCTTGAGTTAGCGTTCAAATGCTACTCTTAACGGCGCTCAACATTTCTGTTGATTAAAATGTTGTTCAAGCTAAATGGGTTTATAGTTGCCTATCTCAGCTAATATAGGTCCCGTCGAATAGGCGTTGAAGACATTCGGAATCTGAGACTTGGCGGAAACGTAAGTGCTAAAATTGTTCAACTGTCTTTGTTTCGACTTCTTCGAAATAGAGAGCCTTGAGTATAAGTGAAACCCCGTGATTTGCCATACGATTATACAATACGATTGAAACGCCATTCAGAGCCATAGAAATTGTGCACTGGGTATGATCAGGTAACGATATCGGAAGAAACGGTCTAAACGGTGGTTCTGCGAGTTTCGTTCCAAACATTTCGATCTAAGAGATGTTTCTTATAGTCGTCGATCAACTGTGGAAGAAGGTGATGAAATTGTCGTGGAAGTGAAAGTAGATCGACATGTGATTAAATAAAAGGGACGTCACCTTCTGCCGTGCTTCTCAAGTTAAATATGCCCTGTTCAAAACACATGCATATTTAACTTGAGAAAACTTGCATGAGACATCTCGATGCTACGCCCTATAGCGTGGACTTCGATTTCTGCAGAGCTTACTTAACGGTATTTATTCAATTTTAATGGAAGTACACAGCGTTCTACAGCGATACGGCAGAACGTCATCGATCAGAATGGAGTAATATTAGATTTAATTTTTGATTCAAAAACCATCAGTACTTTTCCGACCACCCGGTGTATATAGGGCGAGTTAACCAAACTCTAAAGCTTTTTAATGTTACCCACCGACGACAAATGGCTCGTAAACAATCAGTTAACATAGAATGTTTTTCTTAGTATTTTTATAATCGGTCCAGTATTTTTATAACTCATGTTATTTTAAAGATAATTGAGTTTTCATTAAGCGTAGTTGAAAGAAACGTTTAAACACAAACCCAAGTATCTAATAAAACCGGCACTGGGGTGCATCATGATACACAGCTTTCTATAGTTAAAAGAGTGCAGAAAATATATATTTAGGAGTTTTTAGAAGAGACGAAAAATTACTACTAATTAACAGTTAACTTGGTAACATTGTTATTAAGTTGCACTGGGTATAGTTCATAACATTCAATTCGGGTGCACAGTAAGCCTACTACACGACTCATAATCTTGTTTGGGATGTAAATCGGCTGTTCAAAGATGAATGGCTGAGACATAAGTTCTCTGATATCGTCAATAATTGACACTCCATAACTAACTTCGGTGCTTCGTATTGTATCAGAAGCCAGCTGAAACTGAGGTGCATTGACTGATAGAATTTGGCTATCCTATAGAGGATCTACTTCCCGTAGTATTTTCTGCTCTAATATATTTTTCGAAAGTAAATAGGACGCAACAGATATTTATTTTCCGTACAGATTTGGATAATTTTTTCAATGCTTTTGGCTTTTTCAGTGTGAGCAAGTTCAGAGAACTACCTCTTTGGTATAACATGAAAGTTAGCCCCCTCACGTAGAGTCGGGCTGAGTTTTGTTTGATCTATCTGGGATGCTTCAAGCGGACCTGTGGTATAAACGGCGTGGTAACAGACGTCATAGCAATCATTTTCCAAAGCTCAAGTTAGAGCCAGCGATGGCAGCTCAACCAAAAACGGCGCACGAAATAAAGAACCGCACTATGAAGACTCGCAACGAAATTTTTTACTGTGTGATTCGGGGTCAAATGGAAAACATCTTTAACCCATAATCCACTGAATACCACAACGGTAACTGATCAATTTTTTTCCAGCGTCAACTGAGAACCGGTAGCACAAACACTGAATAAGCGATAAGCTACACAGTGTACATTAGCCCATATCATACATCTGATAACCATGCTATTCTCTAATCTACGCTCAAGATTTATGAATATACAGCTGAACAATAAAATGGGTCAAGAGTTTCCAAAAAAAGTTCAAGATTTTTATACGGATTGTGGGGCAAGTTAGATAACTTTGCCGATTTCCTCTCGTGCTAGCGAGGTACATGCTCTTGCTTAACTACGTACCCGGCAATGTGAGAGATACAATGAGAATTTTCGACTATCCAAAAAGACGCGGTCCTATCTAGAACCGCTAGTTCGATAATCGGTCACTAAATAAATGTAAATCACTTGAAAGCCAATTGAGCGGCTACTAATATCCGTACCAGAAACTTTCTCGCTGACATCTATTTTGTGCTGTTATTGACTGGACGGGGAGGTCTCGCTAGAGGCTGTGTACTGGGTTTGATTTTTTTGAGCGAAACGTGCAAAGAATCAAAAACAAAAGCTGTATAATGTTTGCTTTGTGCTGTATGGATAAGTTTTCGTATGACGGTAACACCAACACAACTGTGGCTTCGAACCTTGGCGACGGTAAAGCCAAGTCATAACGGGCTCGAAGAGTTACCGAGAGGCAAGAGCTGACGCATTTTACCATCATCTGCTTCTTTGCTTAAGATCAGCCGGTAGAATTTGTCATTTTTGTTTTTAAAGTGATTTACGTGCTTCAGTTCAATTAGACCTAGGGTGCTCCCTAGTACAACGCTGTTGTAGGCGGACACCTGATAAATTCGAGTGAATAGGAAATGTCCCACACGAACTCTTCATGTTGACGCATTTCAAATGCGAGACAAGCTGATACAGTTAGTTACTAATATACAGATAGATCTGACCCGAATCTGTTTCCGCATGTGTAGACTATTGCGTTTGGTCGGAACAATCGTTGATATCAGACGTACTACTTTATCTAATTAGACTGAGATAACTTGAAGTTATACCTAATAATACAAGGTTACTATAAGTTATGTACTTGCTTCTGGCTGCTGCCAAGTTGCTTTCGTGGACTAATGTAGTGCTACATTGGGCTTGCGAGGCCTATCAACTAACAATATGCATTATTTTATTTTGCTTCATTCATGATAGCTCTGTGATTATCTAATACTGCTTCATACGCTCTAAGTATACCATGCTATTTTCCAAAGCTTTATGCCTCGATAGCATGATATTATTGGCATTTGTGCGAACCAATTTTTCGATGTGTAGTTACTGTATTACACCTTTGAAGTTTTGCTTCTCACAATGCAAGTGAGGCTCAAATATCTTTCTGTGCTTTGACTTGAAGCTCCTATATACCCGAGGACAATGCACAGGCGCCGGCGATGCACACTAGCATCAGTTAGGAGCATTTTACGGCATGATAGTTCTTAGAGGCTAACTGCATTAAATCTTTGACCGGTTTTTCTATTGACTTTGCACGTTAGCGTAGGCCGTGTACTTTGGTCTGGCACGCAAGTCGTTTGTGGCCACTACATTCTTCATTCGGTTCTTCTGCTAACACTGCGTAGGAGCATACCTAGAGGTCGGAAGGAAGGTCTCGTTTTTGCTGTCGGTAGGAGAAAGAAGTAACGGAATTTGCCACTTCTTACATCCGCAGATATATCTCTGGGAGATATTCGCTGGTTGTTCTTTCAAATACTCTCACAGATTGGTATTCTGACGTTAACCTTAGGATGGGAAAGAAAAAGAATGCACGAGAATGTGAAAAGGAAGGAGAAAGTTTACGGGATAGGGGAAGGACATCCGAGTTTCCTAGAAAGATAAGAGTACGCTGTCAGCTCTGCACAACATCAACGAAGCAGCGTTGACTCGACAGAGACTTAAAGGCACATCCAAGGAATGGCTGGAAGTGTTTTTCGTGTCGGTCAAACCTGTCGAGTTTAGTAGTTACAATGGTGAACAGCGTTCGACTCTAGATATGAGTGCCGGATTCCCCATCTCGTACTTCTTATGAGTGTTCTCCGCCCTCTCTTACCAAATGATCAATAGGCCGAAGTCCCAAGGATCACGCTTAGGGACCACGCACCGAAACAAACTACTCCGATTCTTTATAGGGTTGATGGCTCCTTTGTACCGCGAAAGCACTGCGAGGCTATCGTATTTCGCCAACTAGCCGCCATTTTTAATCTCAGACTCTCGAGGTTGCTTGGCGCCTTTGGTGCAAATACCGCGTCCAGAGCCTGGGAAGACCAAACGACAAAGCAAAGAGGCGTGAAGAGATCAAGATAAGCGAACGGCTAGTCCAGACATCCAGACAAGGACGTCGAGGGACGGTACAGGAAGCAAAAACAACGCTGTATGAACAGACCTAGATAGAGCGCAACGAAGATCTTGCCATGCCGTGCGCCCTTGCGGAACGAGCAACTGTAGTTGATTTCTTATTAATTTGGTATAATCATTTGACAGTGAGCTGCATAAGTACTTTACTGCATCCGAGAAGTATAATATGATACGTCTATGGTGCAACAGCATTAGAGGAAAGTCCAAGCTTTTCGTTTTGGCAGTAGCTTATGCAATTATCATTCCATGGTTCTGCAGCGTAATGTTACCTGAAATAGAAATAAAGAATCTATTAGATGAGTTCAGGGAACCTTGGAGATAACTGGGCCTAATGTGCAGTCTAAATAAACTCCTAAGCGATGTTTGAAAAATTCCAGTAAAAAAAATTTTGGTGAATTCGGCTGAAATACACACTCTAACTAACTATACTAGCGTAATCGTCTGTTCTAAATGCAGATATACTTTTGAAATATTTAGTTTCACCAGTAACTATTCCTACACTCATCATGGTTTAGTTCTCTGTGCAGTATTTAAACAATTCGATTATGCTTTATCTATCTACAGTTATACTAGTAGGACTCGGTATGTTTCATCATTTTGGAGACAGCATGGTCTTCCAGTGATGTAATAGGCAGTAAAGCTCATTGCTCAGGTCACCTCTGGTCATGTCGGGCTATTATCCCTAGCCCTTTTCGAAACCTTTCATGTACATGCGTTACGATATAGGTTGTGTAGTGTGATGAGCTTAAAATTACCATAGAATATATCGAAGTGTTTCGAAGCACTTCCTGCATTGAAGTATGCATCTGGTCATCGTAGTAATAGTAATCCTATAGATTAAATGTTTACAGCTATAAAGTTGTGCATCTTCCAGTCCCACTGACGTACCCAGCCAAGGCTGCAATCATAGCAAACGAAATAGATCCGTTGTCGTTGCTGTTATCGTATGCATTTGTTGCCAGAATTCATATAAGTTTATTGATATATGAGCGTCTGTCGGAAGACTCGAAGAAACCAGGTGACGAACACGCAGATGAAACGAACGGACTGTCAAACAGCCGAAGGTGCTAATAATAGAGATCAGGGTACGATTATTGAACACTTTGGTTGTGCAAAGCCAAACTCGACTTGATGAGATTGCCGCAGGCCGAAGCGTGAAGTAGTGCTAAAAAGCCGTGGTAGAAGATTAGTTGATAGAAGACGACAAAGGCCTCGACCAACGTCCCACAGTGTCCAAAAGGCCGTCTATTCACACGTTCGTTCCGCTCTTCGCTACATTTCCCTCGCCGCTCGTAAATTCATAATACAAGCTAAGCTAGGTTAAAGTGCTGGAGAACAAAACAGAACCGAGAACGCGTCGGTGAACGTTAGTAAATGGTTGGAGGGCCGAAAGAGACAGCCCGCAAAAGTAGTACGTTCAGATCAGGACTTTTTGACTCGGCTCCCTGATGCCCATGTAAGTAACTATGTCAATGGCTTGTCTGAGGCGTGTTGCAGCTAATTACTTAATCATACGCACGTACACACATGTGTTGAAGTATCAGCTGTTCGGTTTTTAACTGGTTGACCGACTCATACGAAAACATAGAAGAAAGAATATGTACAGCATCGAACGTCAGTGTATATTTGTTTGAAACAGTAATAGAAAATGGTAAATGATTTAATGTAGGCGTGTTTAGCTCATCTAGCGCAAGACACAAACCGAATGGCGGTACGCTAAACGTACGTTGCAACTAGGGATGAAATGCGCAATCTTCAGGAACTCGAACAGAACGTTGTTCGCCAGTAGCCTTCAATCGTGTTACAAATGGATGGTCTGCCATTTTATTAAAATGCACCGACACATCTATCGTCGTTAAATTGTCATAGGCTGTTCTCCTATGTCGTCGCACTGTCATATAAGTCTACCAGTTCGATGATTTTGTTCTTGTTTCTTTTAACCGAATATCTCAACCAACAGAATCAGAGCCAGCTGATTATTTCTAATCATGCGTTTGCTAAGACGTACCAAGAACCGTATTGTCACAGGACGTCAGTGAGCTATCTGATTAACATTTATGTTGGGTCTCACAGGATGCTAGGTAAATTGTTTAGACGTTGGGTAAAAGGTTTTTTCTTCTAGGTAAATATTCGAGGGATCCCAGGGCCAATAATAGGGCAAAAATGAGACGACAGCAAGGTCAGCTAGTCGACTGGACGCCGACGATGAGCAAGCGACCATGGAGAATGGACGGACTTCCGTTTTAGGCAGCTGTCCATCCTGAAACTTCATTGCTGCAAATGTAACTTATATTCGTGCCCATTTTACCTCTGTTGTAATACTCCTTATAGATGCAATAACTATAAGTATTGTCAATAATCTTTTTGCTCTCGTGCTGTATGCATAATAGTAGTGCAAACAATTGAATGAATACGATGATTTTTGCAGAAGGGGAAGTACGTTTAGCTTTGAAGATTTTATCAGACTTGATGACAGAGTAGATTCCACAGAACAATAATGCCCTCCATTTCTTGCTTGCTAGCCATGTTTCCCTTTCATCATCATCATCGTTTATTGCTGCTGCTGCTGGTGTTACTATTCTTACCACTATTGGTGCTCGTTGCCCTCGGAAGAGGTTTGTTGTCCAGAGAAGTCGTCAAGTGCTGACGGTCGATGATGTTATATTCATCCAGCAGTGCTATTGCCAACCGACCCGGTCGCAAACGATTCGTTCGTTTCTAGACATGCGCGTGCTTATAGACCCAAGTGTGTCTCGGGGTGTGGCACGTTATTTTTGAGGCAAACGATCATCCCGCAGTACGACATGCGATAAACTACGCTTGTGATTCAACATGCACTGCGGTTTCGACGGAGCGTATATACGTAAAAGAAACCAGGAAAGACGAGTCTGTGCGTCTGGGTTTGCGTCTGAGCATTGTGCCTTACAAGAATTTATTAGAAGGCCATTCGTCATATGCGCTAGCTTATGGAAGAAGACCATGACGAAAAACAAGGGATGCTAGAGAGCGCTGGCGGTAGATCTACAGTTCGTAATGCTTACAGCCAGTACGGCGCCTCTTCGAAGGGAGCTCTCTGTATCTCTGTCAGGGAAAACTCTGTTTGCTGTCAGCGGAGTCGCGCGTTGCCACACTGATTACCAAAAGTATATAGCGTCTAGCGAAGATGACAGTGCCTAGAAGTATTACTCAGATATCTATATATGTACATGTCCGTTACCCGCATAATTACTATAGTTGCTGTCTTTGTTCAAGGTAAGTTCCACAATCAGCATTACGTATGAATAATTAGAACGGCTACTTGAATAACAGGCTCAAAAGAATTTTTAGAAATATGCAAAAATCTATAAAAAAACGAAAATCCTGGTCTAAGCAAAAAAGGTATGATAGAACGTGTGAGCCCTTCAATAATCCGTATATTACAAGTTACTCCAGTACCACACCTTAGGCAGGACAGAAGACATGGATTGGATGAAGAAGATATGTACGTCGTCATGGGCAAGGATTACATTACGTTCTATTTTTTTCCGAACCATACATTGATGCTAATGGCAAATCTTTTGGCAGAGTTTCGATGGCACGATATTTAGCTGTTCGACTTGATCTTCAGGTAATACCAGATAGATGAAATGCAGATCGAATATTAATTGAGGCAATTTTATGCAGCATATTTCTTCACAGCATGCCATTGGTACCATGCTTATCTTTAAATTGGTTCAAATTATAATTCTTCGTACGAGAACGAAGAATATGGCTCTTCACTCCTCCCACCAGGGGCGATCAGAATAGAACCAGAACCGCCCTTTGGCGGGCTGATGGCGAGTGTAGAGGAAATAGGAGGTAAAGCGACAGAAGCACGTTCAACTGGTTACCCTAAGGAAGGAGCAAGATGAAGCTAAAATATTCGACAGGAGGTTGACACGAGTCAAGCAAAGGTCACAGAGAAGGACTTTTGAGATTCAGGAGAAACGGTGGCAAGAAAGCAAAGGTCTCTGCGCGGGGTTCTCGATATTAGACAGGGTTTAGCGAATCTAACAAAAGTTTTACCTTTCCGTACAGCGCGAATGAAATAACGTCGAAATCATCGTCATTGACGTTTTCGAAAGACAGAAAATTCGGCCGAGGGCCATGATATAACGGGCGCGACTGGCAGATGGACGGCCGAATAAGGGAACCACAAAGCTCGAAGCGCCGCTCCTAGTATTTTATAAAAAGTAGGATTTAAAAAGGGACAAAGGAGACTGAGAAAAAGTTGCGGAAAAAGACGAATGAAATGACAAAAGAAGAATGCGCTAAGAAGACGAGGCTTAGGGGATGGTACCGCTATAGGGAGGACAAGCGGTCGAACGCGAAAAGGTGATGAAGCAAAAGAGATAGAAGACAAGGAGGAGCTGAAGTACTAGCAGCACGGGAAAATGTTAGAAACGAGAAAATTGAGAAATTCGACATCGGACGTCGTCAACGCCCGCCGCTAGCGGCGTGGTTGTTGCTGTTATTTCTGTGCCTGCTGTCCTCGTCGTCATCGTCCCTGCCGCTGCTGAAATCACCAGCCATCGTAGTTGGCAAGCACAGTAGCACCACCACTGTTCGGTTGCCGTCATTGTCTCTTGTTCACCGACAACACCTTCACACTCATTGCCATCGTCGCAGCTATCGCTTTTGGCGTCGGCGGCCTCTGCCGCCGCGGGCAACAGCGGCGGCATAGACGGAAACGAAGCAAACGATGTCACTAGCCAGCCTTTCCATCAGCATTAGCGGTAGTAACTCCAGAAGAAGGCCCAATAGTGCGTACCAGTCGTCACTTACGTCGCTGTCACCGGAATGATGTCGTCAGTTGCTCACCGTCCATTGGAAAGCCAACCTTTCCCTTTCGGGCTCCTCTCACCCCCCCCCTCTCTCTCTCGCTCTCTCTCTCTCTCTCTCCACTCTCTTTTGCCCCATTCTCTCTCTCGTGTCGTATTTTCGTAGCATTCTATAGGCCTCGGCAGGATGGTTTCGTGAAAACTAAATCCTGCCCTTTTTACGGTTTTTACGGTTGAGTACTTTACGTTGTTCCCAGTAGGACGAGCGAAGCGAAGAAATAGCAAGCATTGTCTTCGCTATCGTACTCCCTTTCTCTTTGTTTCTGACAATTACGCTTTGTTTTTCTAGGCCCACCCAGTTCTTGTCCTTTAGTCTCTTGCCTTTACCTTTTTACATAAGCTTCATTGACATCACTTTTGTCGACTGAACATTTGCAGTACTACTGGTAGATTCGACACGCATCAGACAACCTAAAAACCTATGGTGTCCATTTGCCTTTTAATATGAGGCAATGACGAGAGTGGACGCATGCTGGTGTTAACAATCTCGATAGCAATACAACTAACGTCCTTGAGAAAGTTCACGGTTGTAATGTGAAATTCAGATATTTAATAACTGATTAAATTAGCAAAGCAAACAAATAAAGAGAGCAAGGTCGTTCGTCAACGATTTCTTTGATCTACGTCGTACAGACTTGAATTTAAATTACCTTGCAATTGGGATGTACAGGTTAACTCCCTTCTGTTTATTCCGTAAGCTTCATGCCTGCTGAACATTCAGACTTCTCTGACCGAATACGAACGATAAAGTGCAATATATTGGTATACATTTTATGCTACTTGAAATATGGGTTTTTTTTTAAGCGTTTCAACAAATTGCATTGATAAAGATATTTAACTATATAAATGAGGTTCAGACATTTTTACTATTTGCAAGTTAATGTGGATTGAAAGTTACCGGTTGGTCGGGTAGATCAAGAGTCATTAACTATCCAATAGAAAAGAAGGAAACAGCGATATCTAACCATACATTAAATATGTGTGCGGGCAGCAATAGGGCTGAGATAAAATTAGATCTGAAGATATTTGGAGCTGAAGTTCTGTTTTTGTGGGCGTTCTACAGTTCGATGTCTCCTCGTATGGAACCCTTTGTTTCTTATATTTTGGAAGAGGCCGTCTGCGGCGGGACGATGCAACAATCAAAACTGGTCTCCGCTTTGGACAAATAGGCATGGATTACTAATACAGCCGGCAGATTTTGCCGCTCAACAAGGGACTTTGACCCCATCACTAAGACATTCATAGCGCTAGAAGGAAGAAGCGAGAAGACTCTCTACAAGCATTACTGATCCATACTAAGAGGATTATCTTACGCTCTTTGAATTGGTAGGACTCTTACACTATTATTCTGAGGAAAGTTCGAATGTCTGCTAACCTTTGACAACACACAGCAAAGTGCTAAACTACTATAATGATAGGATAAATACAGGCGTAAATAGTTAATCAGCAGCTGCATGTCAGTATAAAGCATCCACAATGTTTATCTGAGAGTAATACTGCTACCGGAGTACATTAGGTATGTTGAATATGACACTATGCCCTTCAAACATGAAAGTATGTAAGTGGTACTTATACTCGATACAAAAGATTTCGTTATATGACAAATGGGGTAGCCAATAACAGTTTTTACAAACAATGACAAAAATTTAACTAGCTGAGGTGTATGTACACTAGGATCACACAATTAACTGACGGTAGATTATTAAGTTACGCGTTATACGTGAAGGAACGCCTTAGTGAGTAGTACCATCGTTGCATGTTTCTATAAAGTGCACACTTTTGAAAGTTTTTTCTTTTAAAAACGCGACTTAATAATATGATTTCTGTTTTTGATGTGGACCGCTGTAAAATCTTTTTAATATACATGGTCGTCGATATAATAGTTGACCGAGAAATATGGCTGTTTACTTTCGGGTTATCTAAATTGACCATTGAACTCCTGGACTATAAGACGGCAAAGGTTCACTACCCTCAAGAGGGCTGCTTGCATGTTGGAAAAACAAATGACTGTCTTTGTAATCCAGATGTGACATGTTAAGCTCATATGACATTCAGCCCTGGCTAGCTTGATCAGGGTCCATTATACATTCGAGTAACATGGTCGAAAACCGAATACAGCAGTTATACGTTTAGCAAGAGGATGACATCAATTAACAGATTCTATATGTGTACCGTAAGTTCTCGGTTGAAAGAAACTTCATATACCCTGCATGCGCTGTGGTAGTGGTAAAAGTAGTTATTTTTAGGGTCGCTATCGAACAGAGTGGGAAAAGTAAATCGCACAACGGTTCGACAAAACAGTAGCACCTTCAATGGGTAGATCCACAACATATCAGGGATCAATCATTCGTTGTGGGTCAAGAGTTATGCTGTGATAGAAAAATGATGACTTCTCGTGTTCTGTATCGGGAAGCGAGGCGGTGAACCAGTCTCGTCTTGCTGCTTTTCAACTATTGCCTCTATATTTTGAGTTTTACAGCCGGTATCGCCGTTAGGCATTCTATCAGACGGCTGGTTGGCTGGCTCCCGCTATGAAACGAAGTCTATCTATGCTTGAGGTCAGACCTAGACCAAAATGTGCAGGCAAACACGTTACTTTATCAAGGGGAGGTACTAGCTAATGAGCTTAAGACTCTTAATTTATTTCTGATAACTTGAAATTGTCGGTAAAAATTAAAGCTAAATCACTTGATTTGATTAATGATAGTACAAAGTTCACGCACATTATCAGTACAAGAGGGATCGCCAGCATTAGTAACATAGCGCCAATAATATCAATAGGCCCTGTTTAATGTTGAGTGTTCTTCATTTGAATACAGACCCAACTGTCATACGAAAACTAGTATTAAGGTGAGGGGCTGTCGGTCGAAAATACTTCAGCACCACTGACAGCTTGCTCAGGCCAAATACATGAAAAAAGCGGATCAAGTTAATTGCATCCGTGAGATCGTGTTCACTTTAAGAGAAGTTGACTCTATGGCTATTTTTGAGTTCGAGGTAGCCGCCGCTTAATGGTATATGGAACTTGGTCGTCGGTTGCTTGCTTCATTTCGCCACATTTTGAGTGTATTTTTTGTAAGAGACGTTAGGCAGAGACTCTGTTCATGATCTTCGCTTACCGAAGTACAAATCCACTGTAGCCTATTCGCTGGGTCCAACCGAATAGGCATCTTTCACATACATCACTGCATCTACCGTGTAGCATGCCTCCGTCTAGCTTTTCACGAAGTTTTGAATGCTGTTTTGTTACGGTAGAAGAGTGTGTAAGCTAAATATGCAGCGCTGAAATTAGCTTTAAAATAGCGAATCGCGTACGTGAGACCTGCAGTCGATCTTGTCAATGTACAGGTAATGAAGTAACTTATAAAGCTGATTAAATTATATACGTTGGGCCAGCAATACCGGCTCATAGATATTTGGCCGGTTAAAGCTGCGAAGGATATATATCTGCAGAAATACGTGATATCAATATGGGTACAAATTTACATGTATAAACTATATAACATAAATGTGTGTATGTGTTGCAATAAATATATACTAAAGATCTCCATTGCCTGAACGGCAAGTGTCAGGTAAGTGGCCCTATCTGGGCTGTATACAAATATGGCTAGCATAAACTGGAGAACTAGCTATATGAAGTTAGCGACAAGTTGAACTTTTTCATACTCATATGGCGTGCGTGAGCAGTTTTTGCAATGAATCGTCAGGTACAATATGTATGTACAAGTACATATCCTAAATAAATATAGGAGTATTTGAGTTTAATAGCGGAGTTAAATAAGAACAAAAAAAAGGCAATATCCGTAACTAAGTTTGAGGACAGATTCTGTGAATATTTTGGGAATCGGAGTTTATTAATTAGGTAATGTAGTTTTGCTCACAGTCACCTTTTCAATAGCAATCTGTTTCTAGTTAAATGCTAGCAGTATATTACTTTCATACTGAGACGTAACTCTATTAGCGAGGGTTTATTCTGAGGGTTCTGAGGGCTATTTCCACATTAGCGTCGAACTTGAATCGCTCCTGAGGCATCACGAGCACGGTAATGGTATTAGCATAGATACCACGAGACGAAGAAGAGAATGACTAACTCATTATAACATGGTCACCAGATACATTTGTATCCGGTTTGCCTTCGCCAGAATAACGCCTACATTGAATTCACGGGTCAGGGCTTGTCTGGAACTGTAGAACAGGAGGCAAAAGAACTCGGCTAAAACTTCAACTGTACGCAGTGTCTTTTATGGGGCAGGATAGCCAACACGAGGGCTACGACAAAGCTAGATTCTGCTATTAGCGTAATGGTCATTCCATGAACGTGGCCCCTGCAAAATATCTACAGTTTACGTTGCCCGCATTGCAGCCTCTATAGTTCCATAAGAACTGTTGAAGGGAAATCCACAAGAGCTGGTCGTAACCGTCATAGAGGCTTCAGCATATACTAGTGAAACTATAGTGGTTGACGTAGATTATCATGTTGTTAGTTTACGTCAATAGTCCTTGGCGGGAACGTATCCCGACGTATGAAATCTATGTTAGTAAGTATCGACAATCGTAGAGCGTTGATTCAACATAGTTCCGTTTTATTTTGATAGTGACGGATTTGTTTTGGTAAAATATTTCTATAAATAAAGTGGCATTTTATAACTGCGCAACCTATTAAAGCTCGTCTAAATTATATGTTACTTCAAAATTTCATTATTGAACTGCTACCCATACGAAGCCGCTTGCCGACTAGCGTATTTTTACCTTTGACTAGTACGCGTTAGCTATGGGGTAGTAAACCAAAGCTTTCGACCACTAAACAATATTCTCGAACATACATAGCGAGAACTTCTTCTGAGTAAAACTAATTTCGGCCCTCAATTAACTCTCTCCATAAACAGATTTCAGATTGGATGAGCAGAGAGCACTTAATAACTGAAATTGTTATTGTAGCATTAATGCAGTCCCTGTTTTAAATCCTGCCTGCTATTTTGTGATGAGGCACAATTATTCAAAATAGGTTTGATTGTCTTCGCAGGATAGGAACCTCGAAACAGGAATTCAACTTTCTAGTTAGACTGACTTTTAAGTTTGTGTTTTATGAAGGCAAAAACACTTTTGTACCCATGTCAGCTTTAGCTGCTCCACTTAAAGGCGTCAGACCTGAGTAGGACGAGAAAAAAATAACTAATAACGCCTTAGGTGTTTCTAATCTTTTGTGTACTTCAAACATTTCTCTGTAGGCTTTGCTAGCGATTCATAGGTTCAACGACGAGCGAACAATAGAATAAACAATTCGATACCTGGAGCCGTTTCTGAAAGATCGAACACGAATTAGGCTGTTGAGGTTCTACAAGACTATGTAATAAAATTACTATTTAAGAACATCTATCTATTTTTAACATTAAGGGACCATCACAAGTAGTAACCTTCTGTACAGCACAGTGTCAAGAAATACATACGGCTGTTGTCTTCGATTCTCGGAGCACTGGCTTCGCGCTGAGGTAAGTACATCTTTGTCACTCAGCAATCTTGTCGAGTCACTAAACGCGTGCTGAAGTGTGCACTTGAAACTTTTGCAAATAGAAACGATTTGGTTCCACACTCATCTCAGATGAACGTTTTCAAGCGAAGTTCTTTTCCGAAACTTGCAGCGTAGGATAGAACTAGGGACTCGAAATTTAAGTACTATACCTACGTTAAATTCAATGACACAGGCTCCTTCCTACTGGATCCTAATTTTTGTCTTTGTCTAGCTTTCAACTATTCAGTACAGAGCGAAGCATAGGAACTTATAAATTTGTCAGGTTCAAATCCTTCGGTGAGACCACGATAAAATGTCGGGACGGATATTATATCCGGCACACTCCTTTCTTATTGATTTTGTCATTGTTATCAACCAAGTCAAAAAATGCAAATGTCATATATTTGCTAGTTCGGTTTAAGAACTATTTAAGTATGTTCCGATTTTTAGCAAGTAGATAAAAGGACGAAAATTACCTCTCGTACCGCAAAAAAACATCAATGATTACCATGCTGTGTTCATGTAAATACATTTGCCTCATTGATAGAGTAGTTTCTATTATTAGAGGCGGATTATTATGCTTGTCTACGATTTAGTACTGGCATATTTTGTTCTCCTTATTCAGTTTACTCTCCCTGAGGACCTAATGGCCAAGCTATCTCCACTGATACATTACCTGTATCCTTAGCGAAGATTCGCCTTAAATTTAGAGAATACTATTTATTTGTTATTAAGGACCTATGTTGACCTAAAATTTACAATTAGACTAATAAAGTAGATCATGCGCTTTGCGCTTGCTATGAATATTATGTTACTATTGTAGTTATTATTATTGTGTGGTTCTTTACTTTTTATTCCCAAAGTATACAACTGCAGCACTCGAATGCATAAACAGCGCGATGGAGATACGGATACCCTCAGCACGTGTCTTCGTATACTAACGCCGCTCTTGGCCCCGAATGTGGTCAAATCGAAAATAAAAACTCTGCATGTGTTAATTATACATGATAGAGAAATATTGTGTATTTTTTTATATTTTAATATATA